>NW_022589709.1:26642122-26822685 GCF_004348235.1 Phoca vitulina
TTTTCTTTTCTTTTCTTTTCTTTTCTTTTCTTTTCTTTTCTTTTCTTTTCTTTTCTTTTCTTTTCTTTTCTTCTTTCTTCTGGCACTATCTTTAGAATCAGCTGCTTTGCTGCTGCAGATTGAGGCAGTTGAATACCCTTCTGTATTAGTTTGCCAGGTCTTCCATAACCAAGTATCACAGGCTGAGTAGGTGGTTTCTCCTTGAAGCCTTTCCCCTTTGCTTGCAGATGGCTACCTTCTAATTGTTTGGTCCTCACATGACCATCCCCCTGTACACTCACATCCCTGATGTATGTCCTCACACATCTCTGAATGTCTTCACGTCTTCTTTCTTGTAAGGACACCTGTGAAATTTGATTAGCATGTCCCAATCTCCTCCTCTTATAAGGACACCAGAAAGATTAGATTAGAGAACAGTCTAATGACCTTATTTTAACTACTTCTTTAGAGGTTGTTTCTTAAGGTACAGTCACATTCTTAGGTAACTGGAGCTAGAGCTTCAACATACCAATTTTGGAGATAACATAATTTAGTCTATATCACCTGCTTAGAAATTTTTAGGAATTTCAGTGGCTTTTTACTGAGTTTCTGAGAACTACCCACTTTGGTACTTCAGGCTGAGACCTTCAGCATTTGCCTCACTGACTTTTCACAGTCCTTTACTGAGCTGATGTCTTCTTCCTCAGTTTCCACATAGTTGTGGAAATGCCTAGTTCCTAGCTTTAAATTTGTACAACTGGAATATAGTGTGTTCTTCCTTCCCCTCTCAATTTATCTATCTGTCCATCATCTTTCTGTCTGTCTCTCTCTCCATCTGTATTAGTTTGCTAGGGCTGCTATAACAAAGAACCACAGACTTTGTGGGTAGGTTTGTATTCTTCTGAGACCTTTCTCCTTGGCTGATAAATGTCTTGTCTTCTGTCTTTACCTTGTCTTCCTTCTGTATCTGTCTGTGCTCAAATTTACTCTTCTTAAAGGAACAGCAGTCATACTGATTTTGAGCTCACCCCAATAAACTCATTATAATTTAACTGCCTATTTAAAGACCCTATGTCCAGATACAGTCACATTCTGAGGTATTTTATAACTTTAATATGTAAATTTGGGGGGAACACAGTTTAGCCCATAACTGTCCATCTATCTACCAACTAATTGCTGAACTATTTGAAAGCAATTTGCAGACCACATGATGTGTTATATGTAGATACATAGCATGTTCTTAAGAATAAGAACTTTCTTCTGCCTTAAATAGGACTGGATCATAGTGATTGGAAGGGGATTTGAAGTCAGAGAGTCATACTCCTATTGGCTTAGAAGAAAACAAACACCCAGGTTGTGACCTGACTATGCAGTCATATGTCACAGAACTTGGCCTCTAAAAGCCAAGAGTGGTTCCTGGCAACAGGTGGCAAGAGAATGGGGACTTCAGTAACAGAAGTACAAGGAAATGATTGTGCCAAAATGAGGGAGCTTGGAAGAAAATCCTGATCCCTAGATATGAAGAGAAGTTCCAGGCAACACTTTGATACTTTGATTTCAGCTTAGTGATATCTGGAGCAGAGGACCTTGCTAGCTCAGACTCCTGACCATTGAAGGTGTGATAAAATAATTTGTGTTTAAGCCACTGAGTTTGTGGTAATCTGTTTCGTAGTACTAAAAACTAAGACACTCAGTTTTCAGACTAGCCATTTGACAATGTCTGGATATATTTTAGACCATTAAAGTTTGAAGGAGGGTTTTTTTGCTTTTAGTACCTAGAGGCCAGAATGCTGCTAAACATTGTACAATGCACAAGGCAGCCCCTCGAAGCACAGGATTGTGAAGCTCTAGAAGTTAGTAATGCAGAGGTTGAGAACCCCTGGGTTAGGCTATTTTATTAGAATCATCTGCAGTTGGAAGAGGAAAACTGCTTTTGTTAGAATCTTGAAAATATAACAACTTTCTAGGAATAAATTAGGGAATTTCACTAACTATATAAATTTTGTTTGGAATAGCACGATATTATTAAATACTGCCCAGTGGAGAGCATTATTTTCAAGGTTTCCAAAATGAATCTGACACTTCTTACATATAAGGATTAAGTTCTAAGTTATGTTTTAATATTGATAAGAAATTACCACCTATATGAGAAAATAAAGATCATACATATTAGAACATTTTTCTCAGAATGTGTAAAATGCTTGAGGTTTTTTGTTTCGTTTTGATTTTTTTCTCTGCATATACATTTTGCAGGGTCTCATTGGAAGCATTTAATGGTAGAAAAAAATTCAGTATTTGGCTTCTGCACTCCCTTCACATTTCATTTTCTTTCTCATCAGGAAAGCTTCCTAGGTCCTTGACAAAATATCTCTTTGAAAAATCTGATGCATACCACAGAATTCCAAAGTTTGTGGGTGGTGGCATGAACACACAAAGAGGAGATTATCATACCTTGTATAATTCCAAAGCAAAGGACTCTTTAGGACCTTGAAGACTTACATATAAGACAGAAAGATTTGTAATAGTAAATATATAAATAAAAGCGAGAGTTGGTGACATGCTTTAACCACTTATAACCCTTGGACATGATAAATTAAACATTAAATGAATACAAGTTTGCAGTCTATTTTTTTCAGTGCTGTTCTTGATTTCTTGCTACTCAGCAGGACTCTTTAGGATTATCACATGTTTTTTAACAGTTTTAAATAATAAACATTCTAAAAGCACAAGATGCCTGTAAGTTAGTACCAGCTGTCAGTCAATGAGAACTCCACATTTGGTATGAATTCCAATATTCTCTTTCTGACATGAACCATCAGAACATTTAACAGAGAACAGATAAATGAGCATCAAGAAGGCATTGTGACAAGATTGCAAAAATGTGTTGAATATCAGGTTCTATTTACAGGGGATAAAAACAATATAGAAAACCTGATCCATGTTGTTCGTAAGGCTCTGTCTTGATTGAGTTCTCCCTATCAAATGAGTATTACAAAATAAGATCTCCCTAACTTCTTAGTTATATTTTCAAATCTCTGTAAAGACAAATGTCTCATGTTTTGTGGCTATTCTTTCCTATTTATAATTAGAGTAGCCTTGAAGGAGAATAGAAAGACAAATAGCAAAAAACTAAGTAAATGTAAACTTTTATCCAGAAGTGATTTGTCTGATAAGCTTACCTATCTCAGAACATAAAGTATCAAAAGATCTATCAGAGCAACCAAAACAAATGTTAGCATATGCATACTTGAATAATATGGGCAAGCATATATAGCATTTATTGTAAATCAGATCCAGTATCTGAGAGCTATCTTTAGGTAGTAACTCATTTAATTCTCATAACAACCTATGAGATAAGGACTATGTTTATCTCCATTTGATAAATGAGAAAACTGAAACAGAAATAGTTTCAGTACCTTTTCTGAGTAAGTTCAGCCAGTAAGGGGCTTAGGAAATATTAAAAATAAAGTCCTTACTGTTAGCCGATTAGGTTCAAGTGGTTAATCTCCAAGTCTCTATTTAGGCTTTATTCGAACATTTATTTAGTGTTTAGTGTTTATAGTGCCCTGAGCTGGCTGCTGGGAGATAAAGATAAATAAGGTATGTAAATCAGTACATCTCATTTTAATGTGTGTTGTGATAGGAACACAAAGAAGCGATTATTACGTGACAAATAACAAAAGGAAAAACAGGAAGGCAGTTATATTAACAATAAACAGTTTTATGTATTTCAACTTCACATTGTTTTATAGCCATTTGAACATATTGACACTGTCAGTTATATTCAGAATGATGGCCTCAAGTTATGAAAGAACATTTAATCTGTGTTCACAGAATTTTGGTTAAAAAAGAAGGCAGTACATTTATAAACTTTTATTCTGGATAGTATATTTATGTTTCGGACTAAATTCTTAAATTTTTCATTGTATTTTGGGAGGTTTCTTGTTTGCTTTGTTTTTGTTTTTGTTTTTGTGGTTGTTTCCAGGACTTACCACATACATTTTAGTTTATAAGAATCTACCTGAGGGGAGCCTGGGTGGCTCTATTGGTTAAGCCTCTGCCTTTGGTTCAGATCATGATCCCAGGGCCCTAGGATCCAGCCCCTCCTCTGGCTCCCTGCTTGTCCCTGGCCCTCTGCCCCTCCCCCTCCCTCCAACCCACCTCCTCCCACTCACGCTCATGCTCTCTCTCCCACACTCTCAAAAAATAAATAAATAAATAAATAAAATCTTCAAAAAAAAAAAAGGAATCTACTTGAGATTTTATTTAACTTAATTCCAGTGAGATGGCGAGATACTACACTTACATAGCTCTATTCTTTTTTTTCTTTTTCCTCTTATACATACTGCATTTATATATGCTACAAAATCAACACTACATTGCTACTACTTAGTATAATTTCATGTTGATTATAGAAGCTGAGAAAAGAAAGGAAGCAAGTATGTATTTATAGATTTTATTATGTGTACAATTTTATTTACATTTATGGTTCATTTATTCCTGTGAGTTTGGTTTTTTTAAATTATTTTTAAAATTTTTATTATTTTTATTCTTATTAAGTTTTTATTATTTTTTATTTTTATTTATTTGACAGAGAGAGAGACAGCGAGGGAGGGAACACAAGCAGGGAGAGTGGGAGAGGGAGAAGCAGGCTTCCCGCCAAGCAGGGAGCCCCATGTGGGGCTCGATCCCAGGACCCTGGGATCATGACCTGAGCCGAAGGCAGACGCTTAACAACTGAGCCACCCAGGCGCCCCTTTATTAAGTTTTTAATTTTAATTCTGGTATAGTTAACATAAAGTGTTGTATTAGTTTCATGTATACAATATAGTGATACAGTTCTATATATTATTCAGTGGTCATCAGGATAAATGTGCTCTTAAATCCCCATCACCTATTTGACTCATTCCCCCACCCACCTCTCCTTTGGTAACTGTCAGCTTTTTCTCTATATTTAAGAGTCTGTTTCTTGGTTTTTTCTCTCTCTCTCTCCTCTCTCTCTCTCTTTTTCCTTTCCTCCTTTCTTTTGTTACTTAAATTTCACATATGACTGAAATCATATGATATTTGTCTTTCTCTGACTGATTTACTTTGCTTAGCATTATACTCTGTAGCTCTATCCATGTTGTTGCAAATGGCAAGATTTCATTCTTCTTTATGGCTGAATAATATCCCATTGTATATGTATAACACTTCATCTGTATCCATTCTTTTACTGTTGGACATTGGGCTGCTTCCATAATTTGGCTATGTAAATAATGCTGCAATAAACATAGGGTGTATGTATCCTTTTGAATTAGTGTTTTTCTATTTTCATGGTAAATACCCAATATTACAATTATTGAATCCAAGGGTAGTTCTGTATTTTTAACCTTTTTTTTTTTAAGATTATTTATTTGAGAGAGAGAGAGAGCATGAGCAGGTGGGGCAGAGGGAGAGGGAGAGAGACTCTTAAGCAGACTTCATGCTAAGCAGGGAGCCTGATGTGGGGCTTGATCCTAGGACCCTGAGATCATGACCTGAGGTGAAACCAAGAGTTGGATACTTTTCCAACTGCACCACATAGGCGCCCCTATTTTTAACTTTACGAGGGACCTCTAAACTGTTTTCCACAGTGAATGCACGAGTTTGCATTCTCACCAACAGTGCACAGAGGTACCTTTTTCTCCACATCCTCACCAACATCTGTTGTTTCTTCTGTTGTGGATATTAGCTATTCTGACAGGTGTGTGGTGATATCTCATTGGACTTTTGATTGTGATTTCCCTGATGATAAGTGATGTTGAGAATTTTTTCATGTGTGTGTTGGTCATCTGGATGTCTTCTTTGGAGAAATGTCTGTTCTTGTTCTCTGCCTATTTTTTAACTGGGCTATTTGATTTTTAGGTGTTGAGTTGTATCGATTCTCCTATTCGAGGTCTTTTCTGGTTCCATACAAATTTTAGGATTATTTGTTCCATTTCTTTGAAGAAAGTGGATGGTATTTTGATGGGGATTGCATTGAATGTGTAGATTGCTCTAGGTAGGATTGACATCTTCACAATATTTGTTCTTCCAATCCATGAGCATGGAACGTTTTTCCATTTCTTTGTGTCTTCCTCAATTTCTTTCATGAGTATTTTATAGTTTTCTGAGTACAGATCCTTTGCCTCTTTGGTTAGATTTATTCCTAGGTATCTTATGGTTTTGGGTGCAATTGTAAATGGGATCGACTCCTTAATTTCTCTTTCTTCTGTCTCATTGTTGGTTATAGAAATGCAACTGATTTCTGTGCATTGGTTTTGTATCCTGCCACTTTACTGAATTCCTGTATGAGTTCTAGCAGTTTTGGCGTGGAGTCTTTTGGGTTTTCCACGTAAAGTATCATATCATCTGCAAAGAGTGAGAGTTTGACTTCTTCTTTGCCGATTTGGATGCCTTTTATTTCTTTTTGTTGTCTGATTGCTGACTAGGACTTCTAGTACTGTGTTGAAGAGCAGTGATGATAGTGGACATCCCTGCCATGTTCCTGACCTTAGGGGAAAAGCTCTCAGTTTTTCCCCTTTGAGAATTATATTTGTTGTGGGTTTTTCATAGATGGCTTTTATGATATTGAGGTTATGTACCCTCTATCCCTATACTATGAAGAGTTTTAATCAAGAAAGGTTGCTGTACTTTGTCAAATGTTTTTTCTGCATCTATTGAGAGGATCATATGGTTCTTGTCCTTTCTTTTATTAATGTAATGTATCACATTGTTTGATTTGCGAATGTTGAACCAACCTTGCAGCCCAGGAATAAATCCCACTTGGTCGTGCTGAATGATCCTTTTAATGTACTGTTGGATCCTATTGGCTAGTATTTTGGTGAGATTTTTTGCATTCATGTTCATCAGGGATATTGATCAGTAATTCTCCTTTTTGGTGGGGTCTTTTGCTTTGGGATCAAGGTGTAATGCTGGCCTCATAAAATGAGTTTGGAAGTTTTCCTTCTATTTCTATTTTTTGGAACAGTTTCAGAAGAATAGGTATTAATTCTTCTTTAAATGTTTGGTAGAATTCCCCTGGGAAGCCATCTGGCCCTGGGCTCTTGTTTGTTGGGAGATTTTTGATTACTGCTTCTATTTCCTTGCTGGTTATGGGTCTGTTCAGGTTTTCTGTTTCTTCCTGGTTCAGTTTTGGTAGTTTATACATCTCTAGGAGTGCATCCATTTCTTCCAAATTGTCTAATTTGTTGGCATATAGTTGCTCATAATATGTTCTTATAATTGTTTGTATTTCTTTGGTGTTGGTTGTGATCTCTCCTCTTTCATTCATGATTTTATTTATTTGGGTCCTTTCTCTTTTCTTTTTGATAAGTCTGGCCAGGGGTTTATCAATCTTATTAATTCTTTCAAAGAACCAGCTCCTAGTTTCGTTGATCTGCTCTACTACTCTTTTGGTTTCTATTTCATTGATTTCCACTCTGATCTTTGTTATTCTCTTTTCCTGCTGGGTTTAGGCTTTATTTGCTGTTCTTTCTCCAGCTTCTTTAGGTGTAGGGTTAGGTTGTATATTAGAGACCTTTCTTGTTTCTTGAGAAAGGCTTGTATCACTACATACTTCCCTCTTAGGACGCCTTTGCTGCATCCCATAGATTTTGAACAGTTGTATTTTCATTTTCATTTGTTTCCATGAATTTTTTAAATTCTTCTATAATTTCCTGGTTGACCCATTCATTCTTTAGTAGGATGCTCTTTAGTCTCCATGTATTTCAGTTCTGTCCAACTTTCCTCTTGTGATTGAGTTCCAGTTTCAAAGCATTGTGGTCCGAAAATATGCAGGGAATGATCCCAATCTTTTGGTACCAGTTGAGACCTGATTTGTGACCCAGATGTTATCTATTCTGGAGAATGTTCCATGTGCACTAGGGAAGAATGTATATTCTGTTGCTTTGGGATAGAATGTTCTGAATATATCTGTGAAATCCATCTGGGCCAGTGTGTCATTTCCTTGTTGATCTTTTGCTTAGATGATCTGCCATTTCAGTGAGGAGGGTGTTAAAGTCCCCCACTATTATTGTATTATTGTCGATGTGTTTCTTTGATTTTGTTATTAATTGGCTTGTATAATTGGCTGCTCCCATGTTAGGGGCATAAATATTTACAATTCTTAGATCTTCTTATTGGGTAGACCCTTTAAGTATGATATAGTATCCTTCCTCATCTCTTATTACCGTCTTTGGTTTAAAACCTAATTTGCCTGATATGAGGATTGACACCCCAGGTTTCTTTTGATGTCCATTAGCATGATAAATGGTTTTCCACCCCCTCACTTTAAATCTGGAGTTGTCTTTGGGTCTAAAATGAGTCTCTTACAGACAGCATATCGATGGGTCTTGTTTTTTTTATCCAATCTGATATGCTGTGTCTTTTGATTGGGGCATTTAGCCCATTTACATTCAGGGTAACTATTGAAATATATGAATTTAGTGCCACTGTATTGCATCTAAGGTGACTGTTACTGTATATTGTCTGTGTTCCTTTCTGGTCTATGTTACTTTTGGGCTCTCTCTTTGCTTAGAGGACCCCTTTCAACATTTCTTGTAGGGCTGGTTTGGTGATTGCAAATTCTTTTAGTTTTTGTTTGTCCTGGAAGCTTTTTATCTCTCCTTCTATTTTCAATGACAGCCTAGCTGGATCAAGTATCTTGGCTGCATATTTTTCTCCCTAGTACCCTCCGTTTCATTATTTTGCATGTAGCCAACACCATTTGTTGAAGAGACTTTCTTTTTCCATTGCATATTCTTTCCTTTTTTGAAGATTAGATGACCATATAAATATAGGTTCATTTCTGTTTTTTTTAATTCTGTTCCATTGATCTTTGTACCTATTTTTGTGCCAGTACCATGTTGCTTTGATTACTACAGCTTTATAATATAACTTGAAGTCTGGAATTGTGATACCTCCAGTTTTGTCTTTCTTTTTCAACATTGCTTTGGCTATGCAGGGTCTTTTGTGGTTCCATACAAATTTCAGGATGTTTATTCTAGTTCTGTGAAAAATCCTTTGGTATTTTGATAGAGATTCATTAAATGTGTAGATTGCTTTGGGTAGTGTAGACATTTTAACAATATTTATTCTTCCAATCCATGTGCATGGAATATTTCCATTTTTTGGTGTCATCTTCAATTTCTTTCATTAGTGTTATATAGTTTTCAGAGTATATGTCTTTAACCTCTTTGGTTAAGTTTATTCCTAGGTATTTTAATATTTTTGATGTAATTGTAAATGGGATTGTTTTCTTAATTTCTCATTCTCTGCTTCATTATTAAAGTATAGAAAGGCAACAGATTTTTGTATATTGATTTTGTGTCCTGCTACTTTACTGAATGATTTTTTTTTAAGTATTGTTGGGTTCAGTTTACTAGTATTTTGTTGAGGATTTTTGCATCTATATTTATCAGAGATACTGGCTTGTAGTTCTTTCTTAGTGGTGGTCCTGGACTTTTGTTTTTTGGGAGTTTGATTACTGATTCAATTTCATTGCTGGTGATTGGTCTATTCAAATTTTCTGTATCTTCCTGCTTCAGTTTTGGTATGTTTCTAGGAATTTATCCATTTCTTCTAGGTTGTCCAATTTGTTGGCATATAGGTTTTCATAATATTCTCTTATATTTTTTTGTATTCCTGTGGTATTATTTGTAATTTCTCCTCCTTAATTTGTGATTTTGTTTATTTGAGTCCCCAGTCTGTCTCCCTCCCTCCCTCCCTCTTTCTTTATTTTTCTTTTTTCTTTTTTTCTTCCCGTCTCTTCCCTTCCCTTTCCTTTTTCTTTTCCTTTTTCCTTTCCTTTTTCTTTTCCTTTTTCCTGTCCTTTTTCCCTTCCTTTTTCCTTTCCTTTCCTCTCCTCTCCTCTCCTTGTCTGGCTAGAGGTTGATCAATTTTGTCAGTTTTCCCAAAGAACCAGCTCCTGGTTTCATTGATCTGTTCTATTGGTTTGTTTGTTTGTTTTAATTTCTGTATCATTTACTTTTGCTCTAATCTTTATTATTTCCTTCCAGCAGCTGGTTTTGCGTTTTGGTTGTTGTTCTTTTTCTAGCTACTTTAGGTGTAAGGTTAAGTTGTTTATTTGAGATTTTTATTGCATTTTGAGGTAGGCCTGTATTTGCTAAAATAAAAAAACCCCACAAAACTGCTTTTGCTCCACCCCAAAGATATTGGACTCTTTTGTTTTTATTTGCATTTGTTTCCATGTACTTTTTCAAATCTATTCTTTGATTTCTTAGTTGGCCCATTCATCATTTAATAGCATGTTATTTCACCTCCATGTATTTGTGCTTTTTCCAGATTTTTTTGTGGTTGATTTCTAGTTTAATAACATTGTGGTCACAAAACATGCATCATATGACTTTGATCTTTTTGAATTTGTTGAGACTTGTCTTGTGGCCTAATATGTGGTCTAGAGAATGTTCCATGTGAACCTGAGAGAGTGTGTATTCTGGTGTTTTAGGATGGAATATTCTGAATATATCTTTAAATCTGTCTGGTCTGGTGTGTCATTCAAAGCCACTGTTTGCATGTTGATTTTCTGTTTGGATGATCTGTTCATTGATGTAAGTGGGGTGTTAAAGTCCCCTGCTGTTATTGTATTACTATTGATTAGTTTCTTTATGTTTGTTATTAGCTGTTTTATTTATTTGGATGCTCCCATGTTGGGTGCATAAATATTCACAATTATTATATCTTCCCTTTATTATTTGTGTCCTTCTTCGTCTCTTGTTATAGTCCTTGTTTTACAATATATTTTGTCTGATAAAAGTATTGCTACACTGGCCTTCTTTTGATGTCTATTTGCATGATAAATATTTTAACCTGCAGGTGTCTTTAAGTCTGAAATGAGTCTCTTGGAGGCAGCATATAGGTGGGTCTTTTTTATTCACTGTTACCCTATATCTTTCGGTTGGAGTTTTTACTCCATTTATATTCAAGGTATTTATTGATAGATATGTATTTATTGCCATTTTGTTACTTTCTGGTTGTTTTTGTATTTTTTCTCTGATTCTTTCTTCTCTTGGTCTCTTTCATGGTTTGTTGGCTTTCTTTAGTGATATAATTAGATTAATTTCTCTTTATTCTTTGCATATATTACTGGTTTTTGATTTGTGGTTACCATTAGGTTTGTATATAACATCTTCTTCATATAAAGTCTAATTAAGTTGATGGATATTTAAGCTTGAACCCATTCTTACTCCTCTCCCCCCATGTTTTAGGTACATGGTGTCTTAGTTTACATCCTTTTATTTTGTGAATCCCTTGATTGATTTTAATAGTTATACTTATTTTTACTGCTTTTGTATTTCCTACTTTTCATACTTTCACTTATGGTCTTTCTTTTCCACTTAAAGTGTCCCCTTTAATATTTCTTGTAGGGCTGGTTTAGTGGTCATGAACTCCTTTAGTTTTTGTTTGTCTGAGAAGCTCTTTATCACTCCTTATATTCTGAATGATAGCCTTGTTGGATAGAGTATCCTTGGCTGCAGAGTTTCTCCTTTCAGCACTTTGAATATATCATGCCACTCCTCTCTGGCCTGCAAAGTATCTCCTGAAAAATGCACTGATAGCCTTATGGGTTTCCCTTGTATGTACCTGTCTTCTCTTGCTGCTTTAAAAACTTTTTCTTTATCACTACTTTTTGCCATTTTAATTACTACATGTCTTGGTGTGGACCTCCTTTGGTTGATTTTTTGGGGGCATCTCTGTGTCTTCTGAATCTGAATATCTGTTACCTTCCCCATATTAGGGAAGTTTTCAGCTATTATTTCTTCGAAATCATTTTCTTCCCCATTTTCTCTCTCTTCTGCTGGGATCTCTATAATGTGAATGCTGTTAAACTTGCTGGAGTCACTTAAGTTCTCTAATTCTATTCTTATTTCACATAATTTTTTCCCCCATTGTTCAGCTTGATTACTTTCTAATATTCTGTCTTACATGTCATTAACTCATTCTTCTGCTTCCTCTAGCCTATTTATTCCACCAAGTATATTTTTAACTTCATTTATTGTGTTCTTCATTTCTTGTTTCATTTCTTTTTATCTTTGTTAAGGGTCTCACTGATGTCCTCCATTCTTCTTTCAAGTACAGTGAGTACCTTTATGATAATTACTTTATATTCTCTATCAGACATATTAATGATATCCATTTCTTTTAGGTCTCTTGTTGTAGTTTTGTCCTGTTCTTTCATTTGGCACATATTCCTCTGTCTCCTCATTTTATCTGTTTCCATGTATTAGGAAAGTCAGCTATGCCTTTGTTCTTGAAGGTAATGGTCTTATGAAGAAGAGGTCCTGTGGTGCCCTGCAGTGCAGTGTCCCCTGTTCCCCAGGACCTGATGCTTGATGGAGTGTCACCTATGTGTGTTATGTGTGCCCTGCTATTGTGTCCTGGCCTCTTTTTCCTTTAGTCTTTTCATTTACAGAGGCTCCTTTTGCCTGTCATGGAAGTGCTTGATCCCCACCTTGGTAGGGTACATTTTAACAAGGTGTGTGCTGGTCTGGCTGGTCTGCTTGTGAAATGAGACCTGCTCTTGCTGCCACCAGAACCAAGGCCCCAGGTCTGGAAAGGCAGTGTTGACAGGGTTTGTACTGGTCTTTTGGAGGAGGGGAACCTCAGCACTGGGCCTGAGGCAAGTATGATGGGCAGGGGCAGATCCACTGAAGTGTGGGGGTTGGGCTTGGTATAACAAGTTAGGTAGCTAGTGTGGGCACCAGGCTTGTTCCTGCAGGTTGCCATGTGTTTATGCTGGGGCAGAGAGGAGAGAAATGGCTCCTGCCAGCTCCTTTATTCTTAGAACAGGAGGCTTTGAAAGTAAGAGGGGCTGAATTTCAGGAGTTCTTACAACCAGGGGGACTTGAAGCCTAGAATTACAAAAACCAGTGGCTCGGCTCTGGGAGAGCCATGAGGGCATTAGGAAACTGAGTCCCTGCCCTTAAAACAACAACAACAACAACAACAACAAAAAACAGCAGGACAAACAGCAAGCAGACATACCATATGGAATTAGCAGTTTGAAAAACGCCAGGGTCGTACAGGAGGGAGAGTTATATTTCCTCACTTCAGAGCGTAGTTCAGAGAGTAGCGGTGGCATGGAGACCCCTCTAGGAACAGAAGGCTGGGAAGATGGCCAGTAGGACTCTAAGTTCACCTTGTCCCAGGAATACAACTAAATAACCTTCACATCAGCATAAATAACTCAGAAAATGACCTGAAGACTGGGAGAACAAACTTCATAGCTAAAGGTAGAGAAGAGGACACATGGAAGAAGGTAGGAAGGGAGGAGATGTAGTTTGTGAGAGCAGGGGACATTGCTGTCCATGGTAGATAGTGAGCTGGGGTCACAGTGAAAGGTGAAAAACAGACTGTCACACTGGGGAGCCTGGCAGGGGAAGGTGAATCCCCATAACATTTGAAGTCTACCTGTTAAATTTGACATCTATTTTGTCTAGTCTCTTTGATTGTCTCTTTCCTTGATCTCTCTGTTAGTACATGTTTCATTTGGTGTTATACCTCACATGTTAGGCTCCTAATTAATGGTTGATTGCCCTAGAGTTTTGGCAATGTCCTGGTACACTAATTGCTCAGCAGTCAGATCCAGTTAAATTCAGGAGTTAAATTAAGGCCAGTCTTTGAAATTTATTCTGACCCTAGCAGAGCTATTTTTAGCTATCTCTTTTACTTGTTCTCTCTGGTGAAATAGATGGTTTGTGGTTTAACTCATTGCTCTTAATTTAGTTATTATTTTTAATAGTGTCCTTATAAGTGAACTTCCCCACACTCCAGTTCCAATAAAGCCAGACCTTGGGGAGTGCTTTGGAGCTCTCGATTTCTGTGGATTTCCTATCCTTCTGGGAAAACTCCCTGGGCCCCTGGTCTATGTGCTGAATGTGACTGTAGCCTGTGGTCCCCCCATCTTGGCTCTTCCAACGTGGAAGGTATGCTTATTAAGGAAGCTATATTGTTGGCTGGCCATGCCTGATATCAAACCTCTATCCCATGTGTAAAGACTTGGTAGAGGAAGGAAACTCCTGACCTGTTGGATGTACTCACCAGGCACTTAACCTTTTCAGTTTAGTGTTGGAGGTGATATAAAAAGTTGGTGGCCTGCCCCTCACAGGTATGGTAACTCCTGATTGGGAGATGGGGATAAGAAATGCTCTGTCCTCTTGACCACACCCACCTTACACATGTGTATCCATCAAGATGACCTGGATGATGAGAGGGAGGGAGTTAGTTGCAGATCTAATGCACAAACTCCCACTGTTCTTGTAGAATTTTAGGAGATTTTTTTTTAAAGATTTTATTTATTCATTTATTTGACAGAGAGAGACACAGTGAGAGAGGGAACACAAGCAGGGGGAGTGGGAGAGGGAGAAGCAGGCTTCCTGCCGAGCAGGGAGCCCAATGTGGGGCTCGATCCCAGCACCCTGGGATCATGACCCGAGCCGAAGGCAGCCGCTTAATGACTGAGCCACCCGGGCGCCCTGGAGATTCTCTTAAATAATTTTTTTTCTTTAATATATGCCCTTAGTATGCCCTTGGGACAATTTTTTTAGAGACATAATTTATTTATATAAATGGTTTTCACCAACTTTGCTTTTTTTTTTAGGGAAAATTTCTGTAGAGTGCCTGCCTCATGGTACCATCATAGATATAGAATAAATTCTTATTTTTTTTTTTTTTAAATTTTATTTATTTATATGAGAGAGGGAGAGAGAGATACTGAGAGCATGCATTGGCGGGGAGGCGTAGAGGGAGAGGGAGAAGCAGAATCCCTGCTGAGCATGGAGCCAGATGCAGGGCTCCATCCCAGGACCCTGAGATTATAACCTGAGTTGAAGGCAGATGGTTAACCAACTGAGCCACCCAGGCACCATAAATTCTTATTTTTTTAAAGAATACTTAAAGTTATCTGAATACTTCATTAATGTAAAGAATAATATTCTTCCTCAATAATGTGAGATAAATGAGGTATAACCATAAATGCTTAAAATCAATTTAAGAATATACTAATTCTATTTCTCTTGGTCAAAATACAACTTAAAATATAATGAAAGACATTATAATTCTTGAAGTTATGTTGCTATTGCCAGCAACTGGGTCACATACTTATAAATACCATAGGAGCTCCACAAAACATCCTTGAAAATTCATTACGTGCTTATTATTATAATTTTCACATTACATTGCCTTTCATCCCCCCCAAGCCCACAGAGTTAGTTTCTTTCAGAACATTTTGGGGTACTTCTTAATCATCACCAACACCATCATTATAATAATGTCTATTATTCCTTTTATTCCAAGAATTTCACACTCAATTAATTTTTCTCCTGGGATGAGCATCAAGAAGATTGGTCCAATTCATTTGATAAATGGATTAATAAATATTGGTTTGGAATTAATATATTCTATGAACATTAATAGATACTTCCTTTGTGTCAATTACCATTCTAAGCATAGGAATTGAGGAAACTCAATGAGAGATAAGGTATGATTCTAGCTTTCAGTGAGCTTACTATAATTTAATGATCAAAGAGAGTTTAGATCATATACAAATGTAATATTTTTATTATGAGAACTAAAGTATTTTTTAATTTAAAGGGGTTCAGTTGGTGCACAAAGAAATAGGTGTCCAATTTTATTTGAGCTGGAAGCTGCTATACAGCTTCCTATTGTTGGTTTATTGTGACATAAGGATTTGGTATTCTAGGCATAGTTGCAAAATATAGGTAGTTTGAGATGAGCACGTAGTTCCATTTGATTGCTTTCTCAGGTGATTGGCATCAGAATGTGAAGACAATAACTCTAGAGAGTTAGGCAGTGACCAGGTTATGGTATTCCTCATACTGCATTAAGGACTTTTCACTTTAGTAGACAAGAGGAAGCAACTGAATGAATGTTGGGAGATAATTGGGATCACATTTTCATTGTTGTTGTTATTGATTTTACAAAGATTTGTCTGCCAAATTTTGGAAGATAAAACACCTAAACTACTGAAGAGACTATAGTGATAGTCCAGATAATAGGCAGCACCAGTGCAGATGGAGCAGGAAGGGTAAATACATATTAATAAGGTGGGAGAAATAGGACTGCATTACCAATTTATATACAGACTAAGAAGAATAAAAGATTTGAAGACAAATTCTAGGTTCCATGATTTTGTGACACACTGATGGTGATGTAATTAAAGAGTATTGATTTTTGAAGGAAATATTAATGCTTTTAGTTGTAGGTACTGTGGTTTTGGGTGACCCATGGGACGCCAGTTACTCATGCTTGGTAGGTAGTTGAATGTATAGGCTTGAAGTGCAGAGGAAGGATCTGTGCTAGAGATACATATTTGGAAGTCATTCACCTATAGGAATTCATGAAGTCATAAAAAATGAAGAAAATCTCATTTTAAAAATGAAGGACAGAACTCTGTGGGAAAGCTATATTTAAGGGGAAGGCAACAGAGAACTCATTTAGGAAAGTAGTCTTACTTTCCTATATTAATGATTATCTAATTTTTTTCATTAATTTATTTATTAAATGATAATTTAAGGTCAACAGATCAATTTCCTGGTTTGTTCTAAATTGGAGAATCATAGTGATACGTGCTAATGCAAGCTAATATCTCAGAAACGACTTACATAGAAACTGTCCAATTTCATTAGAGAAACAAATTAATATAAGGGATTCTTTTAAAAAAATATAAGTACATGTATATATCTGTGATTAAAGAGCTGCTCTACAAGCTTTACTTAAGTGAATTAACAGATAAATCTAATGCATTCACCAAGACTCCAATTCAAAATGCCTTAGTTAATTCTCCTAGACAGTTGAAAGCATATGTTGACCTTCATTTATGGTCATTTATTAATTCATTGAAGACTTATATTCTCCTTACATTTTTACCAATGTTTTTATATGTGGAGATTATGTATTCAAGAGATTAGATAAGTCATTATATAAGGCTATATAAGTAGACAAATAAGCCTTTTAATTCTTTCCAAATAATCATTTTTAGGTATAATCATCTTATAAACAAAATAATTAAAACGTTTGCCTATCTGCTAGGCTCTTACAGTGTGTGAAGTTCTATGCATGATAATTTATAATTCTTTACAATTTACTGTGCTTTAAAATTCTATGAGAAAGCATTTTTAAAACTCATCTAGACTTTGGAATATGTGGAATGCAAGTGCTTTGCCTGTATTCCATACTTAATAAGAGAATAGAGGGAATTTGAACCAGTTGTGTTTGATTCCCAGCCCTGTCTGTTCTTTAGTAGTATTATGTCATATTGCCAGCAAGTCTGGTTCTCTATAAGCCCAGAAGGCAAAAGGAAAATACATGGACAACTCTTCTCAAAAAAATTTCTATTGCTCATAAAGTTCATTACATATAGTTTTCCATTAACTATATGATTTTTCAATAATTCCCACATAGCCAACTATTTCTTCATTGTTTGGAGAGCTAGTAAATTAAAAGTTGATTTATGCTCTAAGACTACATAAATAAATATGGATATCCCTGTAGATATTCATATAGATACACACATATATAAACATAGGCATAGATATAAACATACAGGTATTTCGGTATCTTTGTTATAGTCTTTGAGTAAGTACAGAAAATTAAATGTACACAAGTTTACTCCATTATACTCTCTGCCAGACTCTGCTTTTCCAATGAAGAACAGAAGTTTATGCACCAAATGTTGTTAAAAGGTGGTGACACTCGATAAAAAGACTTTCTAAGTGTTACAAAGTAGAAAGTGATTGAAAATAAAAAAAATAAGAAATGAAATGTAGATGGGATTTTCCTGTCTGGCCTGTGCTAAAGTTCCTGCTCTGCTTCTCACTGGCGATATGATCTTCTAGATATATAGAGAGAGACACAGAGAGACGGGGTAGGGGGGATACAGAGAAAGGAGTGGGGGCAGGGAAAGTGTGTTTGCGAGAGATAAATGCCGTAATGAATCAAATGTTCATACACATTTTCAGTATCTTGCAGCTGTAAAAATATAGGTATAACTAATTACCTTGCAAATGTTTGAAATTTTACTTTTTTATGTGGGCTGTGCACCAAAATTGTAATTTTTTTTTCTTAGTTAAAGTAGAACTCATGACTGACTAAAGGAAATGTCGTGTTTTGATGAACATTCTGTTTGCACTAAAATACACAATATGATCCTGGATGAAAATTTGGGAGAGTTGAACTTTTAACCATAAGATAAATATACTTAAGTTACTGAGACTTTACCTTCTTCCTTTCTGAGTTGGAAGATTTCCATAACGATGCTTGAATTTGAAGACCTCACAACTAGGATCTGTTTTCTACAGAGACTTTCCTGGAAATTCTACACAGAAGAAAAACATTGTATGCCATATATGGTGATATAGCATACTTCCTATTTTTGAACCAGATGGACTAAAGATAAAATGATGAAATGCAAGATTTTTCTTAGTATACTTAGCAGTATGTCAAATAAAACTATTAGTGTCTATTCTCCAGTTATCTTTTGTGCTTGAAAATTATTCTTGCTGGGACAAAAGGGTTTGAAAAAGCTGGACCTGGCTGTGGAGGTTTTTGAAAAGGAAACATGTTTTATGACTATTGTTATATCCTTCATCTCACCAATGGGAAATGAGGAAACTAGGGATTATAGGCTCTTAAAGTTTTCACAAACAATAGCTAAGAGAAGATAGAGGGCAAGTGGCAGTGGTACTGTGCAGCCAGAAACATTATTTCCCATTCCCGGCCAATGAAGTGTATTTTATTGGAAAATATCACTGCCCTTCCTCACTGTGCGTATCATACACATTTTTTAAATTACCTGGTGAAATAGCAACATTAAAATATCTTGAGTGTTTTGTTAGTATTCCCTTAGAGAATTTGAAAAAAAATCCTGTTTTTCATGATTGATATATTTCTATAGATATTTGGTTCAAGTAGACAATTTGATTCTTTCCTTTGTACCTAGAAATCCTGTTTCATTTCTCGTCCTTAACCTCTCTTCCCTTCAATTGCTAATGTACTACTATGGTGCCTGTAATTTCATCTGCAGATCTTCATGATTAATACATTCATACCAAATTATTTTTAAAAAGATTTTATTTTTATGCAATCTCTACACCCAGCGTGAATCTCAAACTCAGGGCCCCAAGATCAAGTTGCATGCTTTACCACCTGAGCCAGCCCATTGCCCCATACCAAATAATTTATGATTCCAGCATTATTGCTTATTGACTCATTCTAATCTTTCATAGTTTTGTGCCTTTGTACTAGTTATTTTCCCATCTTGAAGCTCTACTACTTCAACTATCAAGTATTTTATCAAAAGCCACTTCCATTATGAGGAGTTCAAGATCTTTCTAGGATGAACTATTTGCCTCCTCCCTGTGGTTCTACAACGCTTTGCACATGCTGCCATTTTAGTATTTTTCATTATGTGTCCAGCTGAGTCTAGAATACCTAAACACTTAGAACACCTAGGTATACACACTGTACTCCAATCACCAAGCATAATTCTGGATACAAAGCAAATTCTGAGCAAAAATGCTCAATACCTTGTATGTAAAGAGATAGGATGTGTATGTGCTTATGAAGAAGAGCTAGGGAACACTAGTAAAGAACTAGGGTTCGGAGGACGGTGGGAGTGAGAATAGAGAGTCTGTCAAATATTGCCTATTTCACAGCTTTGTCTGTGGAAAAGAAGCTATTTTAAAATAATAAAACACTATTTCTTTCATATATATATATATATATATGAATATACACACATACACACACACACACCATAACGTTGATGTGTGTTATCTTATTGAATGTAAGACTGTTCAAGGAACTAGTATTTTAATCAATTATTATAAAGTCCATAAGAAATTCATTGAGTCAAATAAATATGTACCCCCCCCCAAAAGAGCAAATTAAAAAAAAAAAAAAGATTGGAATTAAAGTACATAGTTACTATAATTTCTAAAGACCTATTTTATTAAGAATGTATTATATCTTGGTCCATATATTTTAAAAGTGGTATTACAATGCCCTACATATTTTAAAGCCTAAAAAATTTGTGGTGAATTCATTGTCAACCTAATGGAATATACAGGAAGTGTTAATTTAAATAAAAACAAACAAGATTTTGAAAAAAATTCAATGACTGCCAAAAAGACACAGGCTGTGTTTTCCTCCCATTTGGTTATCTAAGTATGCCTCATGTATTCTAAATTCTCTTTGAATACAATTTGATCTGTGCTTATAATAAAAATAAAAATGCATATAAACAAACTTAATATAATTTGGTAGTTTCAATGCATAAAGTCTAGAAAATATGTATTATGTATACATATATATCTAGTTTCTATGGTGACCTGGTCACTTGGAATATAGTTTTGCATGAACAATAGTACACAGTCATCACTTTGAATTTCCTGACCTATCTTTTCTGCTTAAATGCTGCATTAGCAGATTTTAGTAGCTAATGTTTAGCATATCTTATAAATTGTTTTAATGTTGTCTGTCTGGAGCTCAACAGTTACTTCAGAAAAAAGAAGTTTAGGTCTCTTGGAAAAGTTTTATTTTGGCTTTAAATAAACCTTGAAATTATAGCAAACAAAATAAATTTGAAAGATATAGTATATTACACATTTTATTTAATTACTCATAGCTTTTAAACTACAAATAAAGAGAAAACCAGCATTTTTGTGTTTATAAGGCTAGGATTAAAAGACACTGGAGGCAGTGTCAATATAAAGTTTATAATATCAGAGAAAGAACACTGGCCCAGGCACCCAGGGTTTCAGTGTCAGATATGTTTGCGTTACTTATGCTGTATGATGCAAAGTAATAAACTTTTCAAATTCTCAGTTACCTT
Organism: Phoca vitulina; assembly: GCF_004348235.1. NCBI lineage: Eukaryota > Metazoa > Chordata > Mammalia > Carnivora > Phocidae > Phoca > Phoca vitulina. Next base: position 26,662,974 of record NW_022589709.1, read on the forward strand.
GTCTATAAAATGAGTAATAAAAAGATAAAATTTTATTTTCTATTGAATTCTCTAAGACTAAAGGCTTATATGAACTTCAAATGAAAAAATAGCAATATATTTTTAAAAATCTTAATGACTGCATGTTTTGTAATAGTGAAATGAAATTTAAAAATATGTTTACAGATCTGTGACATATGGTAAAATAAATATTCTTATTAAGTGATAAATATGTTTACTGTGTATATGAAAAGAAATGTTTAAATGCTACAGAAATTGATTGTATTGAGGGCAGTTGTATAAAAATAAGAGCTCATTCACTAAAGTTCAAAGATGTCAGGTTAAATTAAAATAGTGAGGTGTCATTTGCTTTTTATTGCCATTGTTTATTCTATTATACTTGGTTAAATATATAATATTTTTGAAAGAGAGGCATAACTGATGGTTTTTTGCCATATTAATATAGCAATAAATAGGGTCATAAGAACTTAACATCAGTTCTTAATTGTGAAAAAAAAAAAAGAATACTCTGAGCTGAGTGCACCTTGATTGAGGTTCACAAGTAGGAAAACATAATATCCTTAAGATCACAAAGCAGTTAAGAGGATATACCTCTATGTCAGTTGCACTTTGGGTTCACATCTGGCTTTATCCAAACCTGGGTGAATTCCGACGAGTTAGTTAACCTCCATAAAGATTGGTTATGTCATATGGAAATGGAGTGGATAATATAAAGTACCCCATAAAATCAGTGTGAACGTTATAAGTAAATGTGTGTGAAGTTCTTATCATAATACATAACTAGTAAATACCAACTATTCAATGATATCATACTATAATTTATTATATAGAAGCTAGAGGATATTTGTTTTTCCTTCTAGAGGTATAGAAACAGAAAGTTGTAATATGGTCATCCTAATATTAAAAATCTTACATGTTTCATTAAGGCTTAGTGGGTTTTGCTATGATATTTTACACAGAAGTGGATGGCATTAAAGGAGAATCATTTAATGTAACATGCAATAGGTATTTTTTTTTTTAAATTTATTTATTGAGAGAGATAATGATAGAGAGAGAGCATGAGAGGGGGGAGAGTCAGAGGGAGAAGCAGACGCCCCGCTGAGCAGGGAGACCGATGCGGGACTCGATCCCGGGACTCCAGGATCATGACCTGAGCTGAAGGCAGTAGCTTAAACAACTGAGCCACCCAGGCGCCCTGCAATAGGTATTTTTGTTTGTTTTTTGGCTTGGCTTCTCTATATATTGCCAAGTTGCATAATGTAATTAAAAAGCAGGGAAATTTGTGAATATAATATTTGTGGTAGCTAGTTGTAAAGGAAGATGGCAGTAACTCTAGGAATTTGAGTGATTGCTGTAGGAATATTGGAAGAAGTGAAATGGTTACAAATTGCAATGAAGGGAATTTAACAATAAGAATTATTTGATACTAGGACTACAGAAAAATGTCATGCAGTCATTTAATCCTAAAGTTCTGTTGAAACAAGTAAATGAGAATATGGTTATAAGATTAGGGAAGGGTGATTTAAAAAAATTTTAAGTGCATTTATTAATCTGGGGTGAAAGTGTTTATGGGTGCATTGTCATGGATGGTTAGGAGAAATATGTGAACTAAAATAGGAGTATCCACCTATACCTGACATTAAGCACCAAGCATTTGATTGATGTCTTTATACTTTATTATTTAAATCTTAAGGTAAAGGGTCATGTATATGTGTGCACATGGGTGTATTACGTGTACACATGTATGTGTGTGTATGTGTAGAATAGAGAGTCAGGTTATTAACTCTAGGAAATCAGACACTTCTTAAAGGAGAAATGAAGAGAATAGATGGCATTACAATTTAGCACTTAAAAGTAATCTTTCTGAAAGTATGACTACAGTGTGGGCTGCATTCACCATTCTTTGTGTAAGAGAAGCAGAGGAAGATTAGTAGACACATTGGAGATAATAAAGTGTATGTGATGGGCAGAAAAAAAAAGAGTGAAGAATTTTCAGCATGATCCATTTGATAAAATCACATTATTAATTTTCATAAGTAAAAAAGTCATAAAATAGGAAAGATAAGGCATATAAATTAGGTATATAACCTTTTTTTCTAAGAGAAGGAACTTCATACCTAGCTGCTGGGATTCAAAGGAAGAAAGAAAAGTAGGTCAGATAGATATTCCTTGTTTAGGCTAATATTGCTTTCCTTCTGGGGCTCTATAGATATCCCCAAATTGATAAGTTACAAAAATGTCTTACTTCCCATGTAGATAGAGAAAGCAGTGAACAGATCTAAACTACTGTTGCTAACACTAAGTGAGAGTTAAGTGACATTTTAGATAATTGAAAGGGGGGGAAAGGTGTATTATTGTTTTAAAATCTTTGAAAGTTGGAACTTGAAATTCCAATGATTGTTACAGGATTTCTGTTCCCTTAGTGCCCACAGTTCTTGGTCACACCACTTCAAAGAATGAAGAGGTAGACCAGACAAAGATTGGTGGGCAGCAAGGCAAAGTTTATTGAGCAATAGTACAAAGCTCCTGTAGAGGGAGGGGACCTGAGAGGGTTGCTCTTTTGGCATTCAAATCTAGGGGTTTTTATAAGCTCTTTTGCAGAACTATTTTAAGTAACCAGAGCATAGGCCCTCTGGATAGGCTGCTAAGGTGTGCCAATGAGGATTTTGATCATGTACACCTGTACCTATCAGGTTATTGTTCGTGTGCTGATGGTCTTTTGGGCTGACATTTCAAGACTAACTGCCTCAGTTTGTGATAGTGACCAGTGTTTTATGGTTGTTTTGTCTCAAGATGTTTTGCAAAAGTCACTTCTGCAGAGGCTGCTAGACAGGATGCTATTGTGGTTTCATCTAAGCTGTAAAACAGGATGCTAGTGCGGTTTTGTCTTATCTGTCCCAGCTCCCTGTTTTCTTTGTTTTTGTTGGGAACTCTGGCCCTGACTACCTAATTGTCCAGCTAGCTCCTAACATTATGACTGTGTGTTTATACTCAAAGTGTAGAGTTCTATACAAACACACTGGGCATTGAAGCATTCCTTTCATAAACAATACAAGAACTGTATTCCATTCATTTATTTGCCAATTACTTTATTCTACTGGAATTCTTTTCATTAAGTATTGGCTTATAATAACTTAAATCAGCAGGTGGAGAATATGAAAATCCAATTTACAGGAAATTATCATAGTGATGATATTTTTAGTATTTGGCTTCTATTTTGAAAAGCAAAGGTTAATTGGCTAAATGTATGAAACATTGATTTAAGGAAGCACTAATATCAATATTAAGAACCAGAATGAACTATGTGAATTTTGTCTAGAGAGTCCAGAATAACAAGTGAGGTATAGAAATATAAAACATTAACTCTCTAGCCAAACCCTGAAAGTATTCTTTCCTCCATCCCTATTCAACACAGGATGCCAGAATTGTCCAAAAAAAAAAAAAAAAAAAAAATTTACTTTTGTATCTACATTGCTTAGCATTATAGTTTCTTTAGTAAATATGTTGGGTAAACTGCATATCCACATTCAAAAGAATGAAACCAGACCCTTATCTTACACCACTTACAAAATGGATTAAAGACTTAAACATGAATCCTCATACCATAAAACTCCCAAAACAAAAGATAGGGGAAAAAATTCCTAGGTACTGGTCTTTGCAATGATTTTTTTTGGCTATGACACCAAAAGGACAGGCCAAAAAAATAAAATAAAAAAAGCAAAAATAAACATATGGGGCCAATCAAACTAAAAAGCTTCTGCATGAAAAAATAAACTGTCCAAAAAATGAAAAGGCAACCTATGGAATGGGAGAAAATATTTGTAAACTATGCATCTAATAAGGAGTTAATATCCAAAATATATAAAGAACTCGTACAATCAATAACACAACACAACAAAACAAAACAAAACCCAAAAAACAAAAATAGACTGATTTAAAAAAATACGCAAAGGACCTGAATATATATTTTTCCCAAGAAGACACTCAGATGGCCAACAGGTACATGAAAATGTACTCACCATCACTAATCATTAGGAAACTGCAAATGAAACCACAGTGAGTTATCACTTCACACTTGTGAGAAAGACTGTGATGAAAAGCTTTTGCACAGCAAAAGAAACAGTCAACAAAACCAAAAGACAACCGACAGAATGGGAGAAGATATTTGCAAATGACATATCAGATTAAAGGCTAGTATCCAAACTCTATAAAGAACTTATCAAACTCAACACCCAAAGAACAAATAATCCAATCAAGAAATGGGCAGAAGGCATGCACAGACATTTTTCCAAAGAAGACATCCAAATGGCCAACAGACACATGAAAAAGTGCTCAACATCGCTCGGCATCAGGGAAATCCAAATCAAAACCTCAGTGAGATACCACCTCACACCAGTCAGAATGGCTAAAATGAACAAGTCAGGAAATGACAGATGTTGGCAGGGATGTGGAGAAAGGGAAACCCTCCTACACTGTTGGTGGGAATGCAAGCTGGTGCAGTCACTCTGGAGAACAGTATGGAGGTTCCTCAAAAAGTTGAAAATAGAGCTACCATATGACCCAGCAATTGCACTACTGGGTATTTACCCCAAAGATACAAATGTAGTGATCCGAAGGGGTACATGCACCCCGATGTTTATAGCAGCAATGTCCACAATAGCCAAACTATGGAAAGAGCCAAGATGTCCATCGACAGATGAATGGATAAAGAAGAAGTGGTATATATATACAATGGAATATTATGCAGCCATCAAAAGGAATGAAATCTTGCCATTTGCAATGACGTGGATGGAACTGGAGGGTATTATGCTGAGCAAAATAAGTCAATCAGAGAAAGACATGTATCATATGATCTCACTGATATGAGGAATTCTTAGTCTCAGGAAACAAACTGAGGTTGCTGGAGTGGTGGGGGGTGGGAGGGATGGGGTGGCCGGGTGATAGACACTGGGGAGGGTATGTGCTATGGTGAGCGCTGTGAATTGTGTAAGACTGTTGAATCACAGACCTATACCTCTGGAACAAATAATACATTATATGTTAAAAAAAAAAAAAAGAAGAAGATAGTAGGAAGGGAAAAATGAAGTGGGGGAAATCAGAGGGGGAGATGAACCATGAGAGACTATGGACACTGAGAAACAAACTGAGGGTTCTAGAGGGGAGTGGGGTGGGGGGATGGGTTAGCCTCATGATGGGTATTAAAGGGGGCATGTATTGAATGGTGCGTTGGGTGTTATATGCAAACAATGAATCATGGAACACTACATCAAAAACTAATGATGTATGGTGATTAACATAACATAATAAAATAAAAAAAAAAGAACCACACACACAAAAAAAGACAAGATAAATTTTGGTGAGGGTGTGGAGAAAAGGGAACCCTTGTACCCCATTGGTGGGAATATAAATTAGTACCGCCATTATAGAAAACAGTTTGAAAGTTTTTTAAAAAATTAAAAATAAAATTACCATGTGATTCAGCAATCCCACTTCTGGATATATATCTGAAGGAAATGAAATTGGTATTGAAAACAAATATCTGTACTCCCATGTTCATTGCAACATTATTCACAATAGCCAAGATACAGAAACAACCTAAGTGTCTGTAGATGGATGAATGGGTTAAGAAAGTGTGGTATTTATATATGACAGAATATTATATAGCCAAAAAAAGGAAATTCATCATCTGCAGGAACATAGATAAACCTGGAAAACATACAAAGTGAAGTAAATCAGACTGAGAAAGACAAATAACGTATAATCCCACTTATATGTAGAATCTAAACAAAAAGATAAATTAAGAGTAGAATGGTGCTTTTCAGAGTCTAGTAGATGAGGGAAATAAGGGAATGTTGGTCAAAGGTACAAATATCCAGTTATAAGATGAATAAATTTGGGGGAGTCTAATATACAGCATGGTGACTATAGTTAATAATACTGTATCATGTGCTTGAAATTTGCTACAGGAGTAGATCTCAAGCATTCTCACCACATACACTCAAAAAATGGCAACTCTAGAGGTGATGACTGTGTTAATTAACTTGATGGGGAATCCTTTTATAGTGTGTGTGTGTGTGTATGTCATATGCATATATAAATCAAATATATATCATATGCATGTGTATATACATATAAAATCACCACACTGTATACTTTAAATGTATACAATTTCATTTTTAATTATACCTTAATACAGTAGTAAAAAAAAGGGGCACTAAATAAAATCTTTGTCAAGAAATGAAAGAAAAATATAGTTGGTTTCCTTTTTTTGATTTCATGTATTAGGTAATTTTAAGTTGATGGACAGTTTTTTAAAACATCTTACTTTTATAACTCAGTTACCTCTTATGTACCCACTAGCAATATTTACTGATAGAGAAGAGAAATAAATGCAGAATATTTGAATTCATCTAAGATTCCGTGACTTAAGCTCATATGCTAAAAAGATTTGAGAACTTAAAATATTTCTATACTCTTCAGCAACTGCTTGCAGTGAAGATTGTCATTTTTTCTTTTTTTTCACCATATTGTGGTATAGTTTCAAAGTAGCAAAATGCCATTTTGATGGACTTTGTTTTGTAAAGATTTTCCTAAACAAGTTTACATTCTCCATTGTTGGTGCAGAGGCTTCCTCTCCCCCTCACCTTTGAGCCCTCAAAGTAGGAAAAAGAGTTTCTTGGGAAGGAAAGAATCACATAATAAAATATTTTATAGTACTGATTTATTTTTTGGAATTGAATCTAGAGAGAAAGGAAATGAATGATCTTCTACATGAAGTCACATTTGAAGAATTTTGCTTTACAATATAAATATGAAAGAATGTAGTATTGACTAATAAAGTTGTTTTCAACTATTCCTTTCTTGAACTAGATAGAAATTGATATTGAAAGAGGCCAAGAATATGAGTGCGGGTGACGTGGGAGGAATGCCTCTTTTATAAACTTTTGTTGCTGGGATTTTAGGTTTTCTACTTGTCCTTACCTACCTTTTACCATTTTTTTTAAGACTTTATTTATTTATTTGACAGAGAGAGACACAGTGAGAGAGGGAACACAAGCAGGGAGAGTGGGAGAGGGAGAAGCAGGCCCCCCCCCCCCCCCCCCCCCGCTGAGCAGGGAGCCCAATGTGGGGCTCAATCTCAGAACTCGGGGATCACGACCCTAGCCAAAGGCAGATGCTCAACTGACTGAGCCACCCAGGTGTCCCTGTCTAGTTTCTTTTTAAATGTCTACACTTAGAAAAAAAATCGGCAATATTCATTTCCCATTGCCCATGTCTTATTTTAGGTTGAGTAAAGAAAAGTTACACACCAGGCAGTTTTTTTTCCCTCAAGATACTGGGTAATTTTCTTTAATAGCGTGCCCTCAAGCCAATAATTAAATGTTCTTATATGTAATCTTGAGAAATATTGCAATTCAGGCATAAATTTTCTTATATAGGGAAAATTCAATTTATTTCAATGTTAAAAAGTCCTGAGTTTTTGTAGTCTCTTTTGACCTAAATTGTAATAGTCATGTTCTATTTGTATGATATTAAACTCCTTAGTTTTTAATTACTCCGGTGATATTTAGCTGTTATATTTTTCCTTTATATCAAAGAGTTATTTGATTTAACCATCAGCCTTGTTTTTTCTAAAATTGCAACCTAAATAATAGTTCCTAAAACTGTATACTTTATATAGACTGGTTATGGCTATTAACACATGAGCTTAATTAAAAGCAGTATCTCAAAGCTGTAATATAAGGGGGTGGAAAAAGATGTTAATGCCTTTTACAAAAATTATTGTAACAAAGTCATGTCTTTATATCAAACCAAATGGTTCTCAGCATGGATGGTTATTAAAAAATATCAGATTAAAAGACTAATATTTACTGAATATAGGAAACATACGTTACTCAGATATATTGGTGCATAATCTAACAAGCAAATAAAAGTCAAATTATGTGATAATTAAAAAGATGAAAAAACATGTGAGCAAATGTTCAAATGCTTGTCTTATGAAATGCTAATCATATCCACCTTTTGGGAATGACAGGGCTGTGTCATTAGGTATCAGTTCTACTGAAAGATATGTCATATCTTAATGTTGGTTATGTCATATCTTAAGCTGGTTTAGATTAATTAAAACACACACATGCGTGAAAATGAATAATTCTCCTGTAACAGCAACCCTGTTTTGACCTAATGTGTGGCTGAAATTTTTGCTTCATGTAAGAAAGCAGAAAGATAGTATTTAGGGAGCAGCGTTGTCCAAAGAAAAGCCATAGAATTAAAAATGATGAGCCCTTATTAATTCTATGACCTTGGGCAAGTGACTTCACCTTTAAGAGATTTTATCTTCATCCCTTTTCCCTCATCAGTAAAATGGGAAATTGAAAATCGCCTTTTAGAAGAACTAAAAAATGTAAATCAAAAATCAGAAAATGATAGCTGACACTTTAATATTGTTCAAAATTTGGTAACTGCTTTTACAGCTGCTGTTACTTCCACTGTCATAGCAAGTGCAAAGTTTGCTGTTGGTGGTGGTGACTGCGACTCTTTTACACTAGAGAATGATTTCTGTGTAAACTAACAAAATGGCTAATCACTTATAAAACAGCCAAACATAGTTGTAGGTCTAGCCTTCAGTTCCTCTTAAAATGTATTTTAAAAAGTGACATAAAGTTAGAGGGATGGTTTTTATAGTGCTTTAATGATTTCTGAATGCTGAAATAAAAGTCATGCAAAGATAGGCTGTGCCAAAATAAGTTTTGTTCTCAGAATGCATGTAGCTTTAAGTTATGTTTCAAATTATGACTTTGAGAGATACAGAATATAAGAATGTGAAAGGAACTCCTCTGCCTACTCCCTGATTTCACAAGGGGGCAAGATTTAGAGTTTAAGTGACTTGAACGAAGTAGCCACTATTCAGAACAAACGTTAGAATTAGAGCCATTTCCCCACAACAGGTTGCTTTTTTAAAATAACCCAGGGATTACCTAATAATAAGATATTTGGTTTTTATCCTCCTCCCCTCTGGATTATGCATTGGTTCAGACTATTTCTACTTCATCATTCCCCAATTAAAGCATAAGACATCTCTAACCATACTGCATTGAAAGAGAGAGGTCTACCAGGTTCCGAGGAGCTATTTTCCCTCAATAGCCTGATAACACAGTAACCCATACTTTCCAGAGATATGCCATTCAGATACCAGCAACAGACGAAAAGATCTGCCTCTAAACCATAGGATCTGTCACTGTTCACTCCATTCCCAAATATTAAGACTCTCTTGATTTCATACTTTCAAAATCCTGAGTTCCAAATGAAATTGTAATTCATGTTACTCCGACAAATGAAAAATAAAAGTTTAATTTATGTTTCTATAAGATATGATCAGTTTTTCAGTTTTTTCAGTTGGGGAGAGGAGCATGTTGGAGAGGATTTAATTATAAATTAGTTATAACCTTAACCAATCACTGCACACATCGCTTATTAACAATATGTAATAAGACTGAATTTTTAAAATAGTATTTTATGAATCATAGCTGCACTGTATATAAACAAAAGCATTACCTGAACTCTTAACCCCCAAATTAAGCATTACTATTATTTTATGATATATGAATTTCTCTTTCTCTTTCTTCTTGTAATTGGAATATGACTCTTTGTGGATCTTGAGGTCATTTTAAATGTGCAAAATATTGCAGAAATAGGACTCAAATAATATTGATATTTTGTTATATCTCCATGCTATAATTTTCAGCTCATACCCTCCTTGATTTGTTTTAGCTTTAAAAAAATTATGTATAAATAGATAAATAGATTATAGATGGAAAGATATAAGATAGAGGTATGGAGATAGATTGTCTTCAGGTTTCTCCAAATTCTTCCGTATGTCAGCCACAAAGGTAGAGTTTTCTGATGTTCTCTTGTCTTTGGACTTATAAAATTTCATAGTCCAATTATACTTTGTTTAGTTTCTTCTCTACCCAAAGCTTTGTATCAAAAAATCTAAAATTTTCTAAATTTTCCAATCCCAATATTAAATTTTTCCTCCTTATTACTGGGTCAGAGATTAAATTTTGAGTTTCCCCTCCAAATTTATTTATAATTCTGTAATCATATCAAAATCCGTAAAATTGATAGATTTATCTGAATAATTTTATTTTTAATATTTATGTTTGATATTACACTTCAGCAAATATCAGGATTACCTAGATTAAGGTGCAGTAAGAACCATACATAGCCTTTATTTTTTAAAAGACCAAAAGGTAATTCTTTGCTTAAGCTACTTGTCTGTCACCAGTCAACTGGAAGGTTGTTATTCATGTACTTGTTTTCTTCACTCTGGGATCCAAGCTGACAGAGTGACCATTATTTCCTGGGCAGAGGAAGAAAAGGTAGGGAAGCATGTGCTGACTTTTTAAGCTTCTGCCTGGAAGGGACACGTATCGCTTTTGTTTATGTTCAATAGAAATTTCAAATCATATAACCCAACTTCAAATGGGTAAGAAAGATGAATTCTACTATGTGTCTGAAAAGAAAGCCAGAATATTTGTGAATAGCCACACATGGAGGTAGAGAGTGTGACATATCTAATCTGTTTTTCACAGGATTTCATTAAAATATTTTACTCTAATATAAATATCTGTGAATATTTTAATTACCCAACAGTATTATTTTTATGGATATAAGCCATAATTTAGCAGATTTCTTAGTTTTTACCTGAAGGCCCATTTACATTCTTCTAAATTATAAACCATGATGCTGCATGCTTTCTTTTATACATAGAACTATATAAAATTATTTCCTCAGGCTTTATAGTTCTAGACAAATTGCTGACTCAAGGACTATTGCTCAAATGACCCTTCACAGTGAGCTAATTCATAGTCCTCCTGTAAGCATTGTCAGTGTTTTCATATCTTCTCCAAAAATAAGCATTATTTTGTGTTATCTTTGTCACTACAATTTGTAAGAAATGTGATGTCAGTTTTTAATAGATATTTTGTTGATTATTTTAAAGTTTTGATTAGTTTTGTTTTAGTAGTTTGGACTTCCTATATTGTGAATCCCCCTGAGTTTGAAAACTAATTTAAACTAGGAATTAAAGTAATTTATATATTCTTGACACAAAGGTGGGCATATAATAGCTGAAAGTTTTAAGGAGTGCAGACACAGCAAATATATTAGCTTCAAATTTAAATAAAATTAAATCACAATGAAGAGTATACTTTTTGTCAAAAAATAAAAAAATATTCTTAAGTAAAATTTACTTAAAAATTACTATGGAAGTTTACTGTTTCATCATTCCCTATAAATTTAAGCTTATGGAAGAAACTTTGTAACTTTATTATTTAGATATGACTACCTGAGTGTGTATTGGGATGGGGTATACTAATGCAGAGAAAATTGTTTTGTTACATTTATATTATTACTTTCATTTATAATTCACTTGTAAAATTTTGTTCTTTTGTGTTTTCAACATTTTTGGATTTTTTAGGTGAATCTTTTTTAAGAATCAATACTCCTTTTTGCCCCGACTACAGAGATCTTCTATTAATTTTTGAGTTAAATCATTTCCATTTTTGTCATCACTGGTATCATCCTCCCCTGTTATTTTATATTTAATTCTTACTTTATAGCCTTCTCTTAGTAGTCTTCTATTTGAGTGAGTTATGGGGGAAATTTGTCCACCCCTTTTTCTTATGGGTAATATGAGTTCATACTGTGTATTTCTTGAACTATGTTGATTCTTTCCTTTGTTGTCCAAATGTTGGAATTGTTATGCAGATAATTATTTGAAACTTTAATCTGAAATCCAAACTTTTTAGATTTCTTAGCCATGAAAAGGAAGGAGAATAGAAACAAAAATTATAAAAAAAAAAAAAAGCCTATAATTCCTATATATCTACCAAAGGGACCTCATCTCATGGGATATTTTCTAGATTATTTTCCATTGCATTTGTAACTTTAACCTGAAAATGTCTTATCTGACTGACAGCTGCCTTCAATCCTTGAGACATTTCTTTTTTGATTCAATAAATATTTTTTAGGTTATTGTTTGTAGAGACATTGTGACAGATTAAAAGACATTGAAATAATGGTAAAGTTATAGAATGAATTTTCCTTTGAGATGCTTGAATAACCCCATGAAAATTTCATGGCTTTATACATTTTATAAAATTGGTTTTAAAGGTGGTTCTGTGTATTTACTGAACTATGTTGAAGTTTAAATAATTTGTAGTTATCCTAAATATTACAAAACAAACATTTATTGAGTCATTTTTTATGCATGGTTAACATACCAACAAATATTAGTTGAGAAATAAATGTCTGCCCAAACTCCTTAATCTATCATCAGAGCTGAAATTCACAGACCCTCCTTTGAAGCATGTGTATGTGTGCATGTATTTGGGTGCAATTTTAGAAGTATCCAGGACTAGAGGTATAATAACTATCTTAAGAATCATATATATGCTGAAGATAAAACTACCATAATCAACTGCAACAATAATATATATAAAAGATTTTAAACCACAGTCATAATGCAAAGCATCTTCAAAAGAGAAGCTGCATAGCCAAAGTGCATTTTGATTTAGGAATCTGTATGATATTATTTTTTTTCTAAAAATCTTGGAAAGATATACGTGTTCTAATACATTTTGAGCCTTGTTGATATCATACTTCCTAGTCATAAAATTTGTTGGAGTCTTTAATTACAAAGCACAAAAAGTATGCACCATATTTACAAAAAATATTTTTAAAAATGACTTTTCATGTATAAATTCATTTTGAAATATGGTGAGCTTAAGTATGTGCAAATTAGTGGTTTGCTTGCTTTTTATGATTATTATATCAAGCAGTGCTAAGTGATCATATATCAATGCCATTTGCTATAGACTTAGCTACTTGTGTGGTGGAAACCTGAGGTTTCTTTCTTCCGTCTCTCCATGTCTAGAAATGTTATCTATGAGAAACATGAGAAACCACTCAAGATTTACCCAGGTGTTTATACAAATTAATGATTTAAAGGAGGAAGCAGATAGTAGGTGAGGTAGGCTGATATTATTAAGTGGTTTCTCTTAGTTAAAAACTTATTTATAGAGTTTGCAAGAAGTCCAGATAAAGCCAATAGCATAGGCCAGCATAATAATATGAAAATTCCAATTAAATATAGATATATTGGTAAAAGTAAATTGGTGATTTTTTTCACAATTAAGTTCTGATGTATAAAGATCTATTAAGGAAAAAAATAAGAGGATTCATAAAAAGGGTTATGAGTATTATAGATACTTCCTAGTATATAAAAATAAAGTTTGAACTTAATGTAAAAATAAGCAAAAGTTAATGTACTGCATTTAATTTGGTGATTTCAGTGAAGGAATATGTCATCAGGTATCCTGAAAAGTCACTACTCATAGTACTATTTATGAGAAAGTAAGTATAGAAATATATTAGAGAGAGACAGTGTTTTCCTGTTTTCCAGAAATAGGAAATGAAGTGGAAACTGAATGAGTCATGAGAGTTCAAGAAAGATGTAGTAAAAATTGATCCATATTGTTTCTTTACTGTTTTTGCAAAGTATATATGAAAGCCTTAGAAGAAATTATTATCAAATACATTTGAGCAAATAAAAGGAAATACTTCACACAGCATTATGGAAATATATTGCCTTTAGAAGGTCATAGAGTCAAAGCTGTAACTGATTAATAGGACCAATGATAATATTTGTATTGGCCAACATGAGGAAGTTGGGGCCAGCTCCATGCTAGCTTCAGGGACTTTTCTCTGAACTTCATCCAAAAGCACTTCTAGCTTAGGGGCCCTGTGTGTGCTTAATTAACTCTGTCTGACCCAGTCATATAGAGTAAAGGCATCAATCTATCAGATTTGGCTCACTTTCTTCCAGGGAGTTTTAGGTGAAGGTCTTCTACCTATTTCTGGAGTAACCAAAGCAAATTGCCTCCTCTTCCACCCCCTCTCCGCCACACACACCAAAGAAGAAAACATGGTGTTGGTGAACTCAGTGCTTTGATCTACGCTGATGAGTGTGAAGTATTTCCTATTCTAATTCTATGGACACAATGTAGTGTAATAGACAAAATATAGAAGTAAGAGTCAGAAAATCTGGACTAAAAAACAGTGTGTTCCTTAACTGACTATGTGACTTTAGGCAAACCATTGAACTTTTCATAGGTTTCGTTTTCTCCATTAAAATAATGGATAAAATAAAGTAAAATAAAATAGAATAATAATGGAAACAATCACAATAAAACTCCTAGGGATATAAACCCTAAGCCATTAATAAAAATTTTTTAAATTATATTTTTGTTGAAAAATCTATTCATAATTGGAGAATTCTCTACCATATATAAATATAAAATAGTTTATTTTGAATCTTCCTGTATTTTTTCTTTTTTATGAGTTTTCACTTTTTCTAAATATTAATTCTGTTCACCAGATGCCAGACTCTGTATCACTTTCTGCCCTACCAGTATATATGCACAGGTATTCCACACTTTTTTATTTGGGCCCAAGGAAGCTGTCTTTATAAATAAAGTGAAGCTAAGTAAATGAAGGTTGATAATGGGAAAATTACCTACAAAGGAGGATGTTTGACTTGGCCTCATTTTCTCATTTCCAAGATTCACTTTCTCACATACTTCTCTTTTCACTAAGATGGGCTCAGGAGTCACTTGCTCCAACTATGGGTCATGGGTAACTAAATTATAGGTACTTGATTTTATTGATTGATTGATTGATTGTAAAAATGGTAAATTAAGGCAAAAAAAAAATTGAACCCTCTTCCATAATATAAGTGAAGCAGCTGCTCAGTGACATACATTTCCCAACCATCCCTCCTTCTCCTGTGGTCTCCAGGCATCCAAGTGGAGCGATGTGTTAGAAAAATTATAAAATGGAAAAAGCCTGGTCTCTGAATCATCACATAAAGGAAACCTGCCGCCAACTGTAACACTTACATAGAACTGCTTTAAGAATTAGAAATAAGCTTTTATTGTGTTATGCCACTGAAGTTGTGGGATTTTTTTTTAAACCTACAAATATTACTCAAGCAAATACCCAGTTATACAGATTAAATAAATTTAGACCATGCACACAGACATTTGTAAGTGCTGGGAGTAACAGAAAAAGGGAGTATGAGATAAATCTTGGTAGTCTGAACTCCTGCAATTGCATTTTACTTAGGGGCTGGAGACACTGCTATTGCATGCTATCTCTTGGTCTGCCTCCATACATAGGATGCTATCTTAGCACCTTCTATTCAGAAACCAAACATCTATCCTCTGAAAGACAAAACACAGGAGAGTGAAGTCCAAAGAGGAAGAGTATTTTTTCTATCTACCTATGTAAAGCTTACTTTATGCATTTTCACCTTCTAATTATCAGCCTCTTCCCAATGTGAGTGAAGGGAGTGATGACTACCTCTTAAAGAAATACTAGGCCTACTCACAAAGTTATGTTCTAACCCAAGGATTATGGTAAAATAATTACCATTTCAACATTTTTAGAAACTCCAATATTCAAACTAGAGAAATATTTATTATATATATTATTTGGAGTATAATTGCATTATAATCCCTTTTCCTTCTATCTTCTAAAAAATTCTGATCAGTAAGACAAAGATCAGAATTTTTTTTTTCTCAAAAGGCAGATAGTAAATATTTTGGACTCTGCTGAACACATAGCCTCTGTTATAAATACTCAACCTTTCCATGGTAGCATGAACACAGCTATAGACAATACATAAATGAATGTGACTGTGTTCTAATAAAAGATTATTTATGAAAACAGGCAGTGGGCTGGATTTGGTCCACAATCATAGTTTACCAACCCCTGATTTAAGAAATTAATTTATTCAGTATTCTATTTTTTTGTTCCTATTCTTTTCCAGTGGCCTTTGATCACAGTTTGATTTTATATAACTCTAATATCTATATGGGATGCTGAAAGTTGGGCTTTGTGGTTCCCAGTGAAAAACTCAGCCCTCCCCCTATCAAGTTCTGACTCAATTAAAAAATTTTTTTAAGATAGTAGATAAAGGCTTAAATACTATTCTATTACCAATATAATTGATATTTGAATATGTGTCTTGGACATTTCCAAATTCAATTTTTATGAACCCTAGAACTAGATCAGTTTGCCTGCTCAGTTAGGGAAGCTTGATGGGCCATCACAAGCTCCATGATGGAGGAAGACCCTTGTAAAACAAAGCGTGGAGGAGTGAGGCAGAGCAGAGAGTATACTCTCTGTGTGTAAGCTCAGTCCTAATATTAAGGAAAGAGAAATGGGTGAATACAAATCTCTAGTCTTTTGTTAGTTTGTTTCCTTTTAAGTCCTTTAGTCCAGTTAAACCATTTTTGTCCAATATATTCTCACCCAACAGTGGCATGATGGAAGGGTTGACTGGGGCAGAAGTGATCAGCCATCTCTTAGGATAGTGTGTTCCCAAGAATTCAAGAAATTCATCCAGGTGAAAACAAGACACAGACAGAAAAATCAGTTGCACTGAACAATATGGTTTCCATAAGTTACCAAAATCAAAGTTAAAGAAACTAATACACTAAAGTCTAATATTTAATGGCACAGGACCTAGCCTGAATCAGATACTTTTGCTGCCTCAAACACTACTTCTTGTTTATTTCTCATATATCGTGGCCCAATGTACCAGATATTGAGGATACCATCTTCATATAGTACCAAAAAAATGCTTTTCAGATCATATTTATTGTATCTAATTCTTCAAGAAAACTTTTCTGCACCTCATTACATCCCCAGCAAAATTAATTGCTTCCTTCCCTAGTGTTTCATTAAGCCCTGCTCAAAATGCCAGAAGACAACTTTCAATAAAGTATTATGATTAATTATACATATTTGTTTTTCCTTACCTAGTTGACCATGATTAACATGCTATTTCCTAACATGTGAATCATGGTCAATCAGGAAAAACAAATATATATAATTATCCATATTACCATATATGTATCAATATTATTATGTTTATAAATATATATATGAAATTAACATAGGCTATAATATATTTTATAAATATATATTTTTATTGCATTTAATAAGGAAAAGTAATTCTAAGCAAGAATGAAAAGTATTGAAATTTCAGTGTTATGAAATTCTATGTGTGACTGGGATTTGGGTATTGCAGGAGAGGTTAAGAGCTTTCCAGTATCTCTTAAATTATGTCTCCATGAGTACAACTCTGTAGATAAAGTACAGGATCTAAATTTTGTGTAGTTTTAAAGTAGGAGATAGCGGGGCACCTGGGTGGCTTAGTCGTTAAGTGTCTGCCTTTGGCTCAGGTCATGATCCCAGGGTCCTGGGATCGAGCCCCGCATTGGGCTCCCTGCTCCGCGGGAAGCCTGCTTCTCCCTCTGCCACTCCCACTGCTTCTGTTCCCTCTCTCACTGTGTCTCTCTGTCAAATAAATAAATAAAATCTTTAAAAATACATAAATAAAATAGGAGATAGCAATTCAGAAAGATGGTTTAAGAGAGTGAACTGACAGGATTAAAAAGGTATGTAAAGCATGAATGGTCATGAATTTTTCTTATGTGAGATATTAAACAATGTTTGATATTTTAAAGAATTTTTAATTTATTAGATCAATCTCCAAATTTTTAATAATTTCTTGAAATAATACCTCTTTTAAGTAATATGTAGTTTAATGATCTAAGATTTTTTAAATATTTCAGATCACCTACTAATAATAGTTATTTTCTCTTAAATTGTTTCAGTGTTCATATCTGTTTATATATAACTGATGTTTGAATGATGGCATCAACTACAAAACTAAAAACATATTGTACAAATAGAAACACAAGAAACTAGTGTTCTGAAGAATTTTCCATATTTTTGTCACTATTGATAAACTGTTCAGGAAAATAATGGCTGTGTGAATTAAATGCCATGAAAATATTTATTTTTTATTAAGAGATGGTATTTACCATGGAAAGAAAATAGTTTTTATTCAAGATATACTATGTACCAGACCCAATGCATATAATTTCATTGAATGACATTACAACTCTTATTTAACAAACACTGGAATTACTAAATGCCACAAAGCAGAAAAGTGGAATAAGCTGACTCTATTAAAAAAAAAAAAAATAGACATCACAGTGGTAAGTCAATATTATGTTTAAAAACATAAAAGTGATAATTAGATATACACTAAACTTTAAAAAAATGTGCTCAACTAATATTTGTTGAGCTTCTAGTCTGTACCAGACTAGACTCTTAATAGTCTAAACGTATACATTTTAAAATTAGATTAAAAATTTACTGTGACAAAAGTATTCTCTTAAGAATTTAAATATGTTAGCTTTTGTTATAAACATATTTTTCTTATCAAATTTAAATAAATGTAAGCTCTATTTGTATATTCCCATTCAGGAAGTTTTACCTGAGAATCAGTCCTGGGAAAAAATAGATCGGTTTTAAACAGAAGAGATAAGCCGAAAGATCAGATAGCTTTTTTGGATTCTATTTCACAGCTTTCTTTATTGTCTCTTACATCACATCAATATCTTTCTTCTGATTGACTATATTGGATACTTGCAATGTTTTTCAATGCTTTTTGAAAAAATTATCATGATCTTTAATGGCCCTGTTAAAAAAAAAAAATCCCTATTTCCTACTATAAAATCTAGTCTATTGCAATTTCTTTTTAACTTGCCATTTGATGTAAACATCAAAAAACATAATTATTTAGGGGCTCCTGGGTGGCTCAGTTGGTTAAGCGACTGCCTTTAGCTCAGGTCATGATCCCAGAGTCCTGGGATTAAGTCCCACATCGGGCTCCCTGCTCATCAGGGAGCCTGCTTCTCCCTCTGACACTCTCCCCTGTCATGCTGTTTCTCTCTCTCTCAAATAAATAAATAAAATCTTTAAAAAAAAACAAAATAAACATAATTTTTGAAAATAAATACATTTAGGATTGTGAAATCAATATGGACCAGTCTAATTGAAACAGTTTCATTCATATTCTAGTATGTGTAACTCCTACCGAAGAATTTTAGTTGTTTCCCCAAAGCAGGTCACATAGTGTCTTTCACCACATGTTATCAGTACCTTCTATTTTAATTCAGTACTATTTCCATTGGATTTATTATAAATAAACATGTAATTTATTCATTTAGGTAAATGTGTACAACTTTTTAATACTCTGTATATCTATAGCATACATATGTGTGTATGGACAAACAGATACAGAGAGAATGTTATGAGTACAATGTATTATATTAATAATTTGAAAATGAGAAATTAGGTACAGAGAAGATCTTCAGATTAATAGGGACAAATGCACAATAAGCAGATCTGAAAGAACCTTGAGTGTTATGTAAATTTTGTTAGGCTCTTTTGAGGCTTTGCTTAATTGTTACTTATTTAGAAAAATCTACAGCATTTCCTGTTGCATTAGATTGAAAAGGAGCATTCACAGGCGAGGACTGGTGCTATGCACCTAGGTTAAGGGGCAGAATGTGAGTTCTCTTTCTTTGAAAAGGTATTCTATATGCTCTTAGCTATACAGCATTCCTTTTTTTTTTTTTTAGATTTTATTTATTTACTTGTCAGAGAGAGAGAGAGCGCACAAGTAGGGGGGAGCGGCAGGGAGAGGGGAAGCAGGATCCCCGCTGAGCAAGGAGCACGATGAGGGATTTCATACCAGGACCCTGGGATCATGATCTGAGCTGAAGGCATACACTTAACCGACCGAGCCCACCCAGGCATCCCTAGCATTCCTTTTAAACCTAATCTTATTTTATTATTGGGCTACCTTGTTAGATAGAACTGGATCCATTTACATTCTCCTTATTTACTCTATCAATCTTATCTGCTAAGACCTTATATAGAACATCTGTGATTCTTGGAAGACACTTTGATACCACGTTCCTGAGTATAAATACCTAAGCAGGAACAATTACCTGTTTCAGATTTATGGACAAAGCTGTAAGTGCAAAGTCAGCCTTCGTTTTCACTGATAATAGTCATTAGAGGATAAAGAAAGAGGTAACTCAAGGACTATGAAAAATAGATAATGTGAAGATATACAATCTAAATATAGTTTTGTATATTAACTCATATTGGGATGAGATGCTACACTTAAATTGTCAGTGGACGGAGGTCAGCAAAAGTTTACAAAACATCTTTTTTTTTAACATCTCTGGGTTTTGTTTTGTTTTGTTTTTTTAATTACTCTAGGATTCCAAAGAAGTTGCAAGTACCAGGAAAGGAGAAACGAGAAGGGATTATTGTAATCCCTCCATGTTCAAAACCCACAGATAGAGCTCTTTAAAAATCATTATGTTTTGGGGGTCTTTTAAATGTCAAATTGTGATTTTGTGATTTTAAATAGGTAATTTTGTTGATGTGATATATTTGGTAATCCTTTCTGATTACTTAATATCAATATTCTAAAATACCAGTGTGAATGCAAAAATATAAAACACTTAATTCATTGAGACATATTATAAATAGTGGATAGGAATGGTAACTTTTTAAAATTATATGACTATATGGATCAAATGAAATGTTTTCATGAAATATTTTCTTTGCATTATCTTGTTCTGCCATAATCAGTCTATAACTAAAAAACACTGAAAATAGCTCTTGGACAAGTTTTGTTTTGTTTTTAAGTTATTCTTGGTTTTTGGCATTTGACACATGCAAACAATGATGTCCATGAATAGTAATGTCTGTGATCAGTGGATCTTGTGCTAGATACTTTTGTTAGCATGGGGTCTGCTAGCCTATAGCCTCTTGTAAATGGTCTTCACCCAGCTCACTCACAGACCCTAATCAAAAAGGACCCATGACCACCTCAGTGTAACAGTACTTCTGGAGCAGACACCTGACCAAAGAATAGTCAATCAGTGTATCAGCCAGCCTGATACGATCTGGTTTGCCAAAATTGGCTAAGCCAATCAGATATCCTTTCTCAGAAATGTAAATAAGTACTTAGGTATGGCAGTTTATGGTGAAAGATGTTATAAGTACTCATAGAGGGTCGCCTGGGTCACTCAATCAGTTAAGTGTCTGCCTTCAGCTCAGGTCATGATCTCAGGGTCCCGGGATCAAGTCCCGCAGCATCCGACTCCCTGCTCAGTGGGGAGCCTGCTTCTCCCTCTTCCTTTGCCTGCCACTCCCCTTGCTTGTGCTCTCTCTCTCTCTCTGTCAAATGAATAAATAAAATATTGTTTAAAAATAACTACTTGTAGAAACCCAAAATGTTGAGAGAACATAAGTTACAATTATGAAGAGGCAAAAGCTTGGGGAATATCTGTTAAAAAAAATCTATAAACACATGCCCTCACACAGTGGAGGAAAACAAGGGAGTTGTAGCACAAGGGAAAGAAGTATAAGGAGTAGTGCCCTGTTAATGTGGACATCAGAGTGAAAAGCCTGTAGCTCTGTTCTACTCCTATCACTGCCCTTCTTGAGGTTAGGATGTTGGCTTCTTACAATACATCTGAAATTGTGTTCTTCACAAGTACATGAACTTAATTAGATAAATAACAAGATATAGATTTTTTTTGAAGTATAGGATAAACAAAACAAAACAAAACATTTCATTATCTTTAGAAAAATGCAGTAAAATGGGGATTTCTTTTTCAAGTTTAACTAAACAGAAATACTAGTATAGCAAAGACAGTAAATTTTGGCAACAACTACAAATCTTCCACTTAATAGCTGTGGGATCTTTAGGGAGTTATTAACCCTCTTGTATCTATTTCAACATCTACAAATGGGGATAAAATTCATACCTAACTCAGAGAGTTAATATGATGAATAAGTGTTATTACAGCTGAAGTGCTTAGAGGCATATAAGATCTCAGTGAGTGTTATTTTTATTTATTATTATGTTATCATAATCACATACTAAAATACTTGTCATTCGTACATTTAACCACAAACACTGTCCTAATCTCTTTGTGTCAGAAAATGATGCTCTTACATAATAGTAGCATAGACACTAATAATGAATGTTTGATTCAATGGGAATTTATTAACATAAAATTAGTTTATATGGTTTAATATTGAATGCAAACAGAGCCAAGATACAAATTCTTTGTTTATATAGTGGAGTTGACCATGGGAATAATACTTACAACTCTCTTTTGGAGAGGAAGTAACTCTTGGCTGTAGTTCAAGTCATGAATAGACACACTGAGTAAAGGAACTGCAGAGTATTAACTTACAGCCATTTCATTCCATGGAAGATATGGAGTCAAAGGGAACATTTCCACTTACTGTGAGGTTTTGAACTACTTTGGATTATATCCTTCTAGGGAAACATAGAACTTGAAATTTAAAAGTTTCCAATTTACTGTTGAATGTATGCTTACTGCCTTATTGTCCATAATTTAAGTATAAAAATTTAAGAATTTGTGACAGAGTCTAAAAGAGTTCATAAATTGGAGAGGACTAGAAAGGAAAATAAACAAGATGTTTTCCCTTACCTTTATTATTTTCTATTAAGAGATTTCTTCTATATATCACCCATGTGTTTACTCTTGGACACACTTTTCTTCCTTTAATTAATTATATTCAGCAAAACCACTCAAAGGAAAGCATAGTGGTTGTGAATGACTACTGTTGATAAATATCCTCTCCATTTGTAGCAGAATCAGGAAGGAGGCATCCCTAACCATCTGGGGGTTCATCAGTTTAGGGACATTTAAATAAATTACCTGGGACAGTATATAATTTTAGGTTAAAACTCTGGAAAATAAATTTATCATAAAGTAAAAAGATAAATTACAGCATATTCAATCTTGAATACATTTTTAAATCACTATAGCAATGAACATGTTCCAGGAAAGGTTTCCATTTCCTCTGTTGCTTGATTTTTATACTCCTATTGGTTAAATTAATCTTCAAATTATTGATTACCAAGTAACATTGTGGATTGGTCTTCTATAGCGTGAATCTAACTAGCATGTTTGTTTTATCATTAATCTTGTTGGTCATTATATCATTTACTGTTCATTATAGCAAGAGATAAATTGCACAAATGCTTAATATTGTTAGTTCAGCTTGGCTGCTTTCTTTAGTGACACTAATTCTACAGAGCAGTTGGGCAAAATCAATGTCTTATGCACCATTTATATTAAATTATGCTTGTTATATGATTGAATCAACACTACATAGAGTTTTCTCAAGTTAATTGATCAACTCCTACAAAACAAATTAATATGATACATCAAACTTATGGAGTTGTCGTCCAGAAAGAATATAATAAACATCAGTGCTGAAAGAAAACCAGTATTCCTTTTAGAATACTGAACTCCTCAACCCTAATCAAATGGCTAGCTAAAAGTATTAGCAGAGAGAATGCAAATGTAGATTTAATGGGAGATATTCCTACTTTTCTAGTAGGAGTTAAGATATGTATGTCAGGTGATATAAGTGCACTTGTTAAAACATTTCAGTGTTGTTTTCCCCCCCTCTAGTTACCTGCCCCTACCTGGTTAAGAAATACAGATTTTGAAAAATCACTTAGGAGGTTTTTTTTTTCCTTTACTAGTTTAAATGGCTGTAATAGGAGACATCTCCCTAAAGTTCAATCTTAGTAAATATTCTATGAACTGCCTTCTGTGTTTTAGCAAATTAACTCAATTTTCATATTGTTCAAATATTTCTTTTATGAGAACAGGATGTCAAATTTATCCAGCTGTGTTTGAATATTACTATGTTTTATAATCATTAACACAAATTCATTAGAGTTCTGTGTGGATTAAGGATGAGTGTAAGAGGGGTGCCTGGGTGGTTCAGTCAGTTAAGTGACCAACTCTTGATTTCTGCTCAGGTCATGATCCCAGGGTCCTGGGATCCAGCCCTGCCTTGGGCTCCCTGCTCAGCAGGGAGTCTGCTTGTCCCTCTCCCTCTGCCTGCCACTCCCCCTGCTTGTGCTCTCTCCCCCTCTCTCTGTGAAGTAAATAAATAAATAAATAAAATCTTTTAAAAAAGAGAAATGGATGAGTGTAAGAAAATTATTATAAATTAATATTATGTCAAATTTTTTTCAAATAATCTAGTCCTTATATTTTTGTAGACTTGAGATTTTGAAAGTTTGAGCCATTGTAAAAAGAAATACACACACACACACACACACACACACATATACATACTAGAACTTTTGCCTCCTATAGGCAAGTGTTATATAAGTAAATATATAAGAAGGAACATGTAAATCCTATGTGTTTATTATATATGACTTAAAGAAAAAAATTCTACATAAAATATTTTACTTTAACTACAGTGTTAAGTTTTAATCATCTGGGTGCATTTAGAGTAACTAATAAATAAGAGAAGAAATGAAAATATTTGAGACAAATAACAATCAGTGGCATCCAGCTAACTACCTGGTACTTCACCAAGGAAATGAATGTAAAACTGGAGAAAAAACAGGTTGGTCTACTTTAGCTATGTATTGTAAAGATGATGACAAGATGAATACCTTTGAACAATATTCTGTTTATCTATGTTTAAAGATATAATGGCCTGACACTATATATTAATTTAGCAAAGTTAGAGTATGGGTCTCCCTTTCAGTTCTTTCCTCTATTCAATGGCATACCATTTCATTTCTCTCTCAAAGTGTTCCTTTAGTGTTTAGATTTAACCCTTAGGAAAGGATGACCTTGATAATAAATTAGTCTTTTCAATCTGCTCTGATTAACATCTAGTTAAAAATTGTATGCAAGTTTTCTGAACAAACACAGAAATTATATATTCAATGTCTTCTCTTTAGGGGGATGAGAAATTATAAATATATTCCTTTCTGTTAAATAGCATCTGTTGAGTGAAAATATAATTCCAAAGTATATTTCTTTTGACTGTGTTTTTGGAAATTCTATGGGATTACATTCCCAAAGGATATTAATTAAAATTATTTTAAATAACTGAGCCATTCAAGAAAATATTTGAAGCTTTTATATTTTCAAAATGAAAAACAAAATATTTTACCATGATAATATTACATCCTACATATTGTCAGATATCTCAGTAAAAATTGAATGGACATGGGGGAGCTGGGTGGCTCAGTCGGTTGAGAGGCCTACTCTTGGTTTTGGCTCAGGTCCTGATCTCAGGGTCCTGGGATCAGGCCCCACTTCGGGCTCTGCACTCAGTGGGGAGTCTACTTGAGGATTCTCTCTCTCCTTCTCCTTCTGCCCCTCCCCCTGCTGTCTCTCTCTCTCAAATAAATAAATCTTAAAAAAATTAAATGAACATAATCTTTGTAATTTCAGTGTATATATTCAAATCTTAATTAACCAGGCAATATATATTTATTTTAAAAGCATGTTCAAGTTTAATGATGTTGTAATCATTTAAATTGTATTGCCTACACATTTAAGTATTAACATTATGTGTCATAAAAGGTACTTAAGAAATATAGGAATAAAGCCAATATATTATAAAAAGAATTGATAAAGAGGTGAAAGACCTGTACTCTGAAAACTATAAAACACTGATGAAAGAAACTGAAGATGACACAAGAAATAGAAAGTCATTCCATGCTCATGGATTGGAAGAACAAATATTGTTAAACTGTCTATACTACCCAAAGCAATCTACACTTTTGATGAATCCCTGTCAAAATAACAGCAGCGTTTTTCACAGAACTAGAATAAATAATCCTAAAATTTGTTTGGAACCACAAAAGACCCTGCATAGCCAAAGCAATGTTGAAAAAGAAAGGCAAAAATGGAGGTATCACAATTCCAGACTTCAAGTTATATTACAAAGCTGTAATTCTGCTTCAGTGACCATATACTGTTGTTGAGTGAATTAAATTAAATAATCTATATAATGAAGACGGCACATGGTACTCGTGGTATTCAATAATTGTTACTCCCCTCCTGCCACCTATATATCTGATATCCATTTTAGTCTGACTAGGACATTTCAAATCTTTCCTTCTGTAAATCAATTAGATTTTTTAAAAAATCCATTAGTGTCAAATCCTTACTACCTTCAGCACAATTATCATTATCATAAGAATTTTCATCATTGTTAATTATTAAATTTGAATATAGGACTCAGAGAGTAAGCATTTCAGTTTGCCCATGTAGCAAGACATTATAACTGACAGAATCTTTTGAACTCAAAATTAATTTGCAAAATTTTTTATTGCATATTTTTCTTTTCCCTGCAACTACTACAGTCTTCTTGGTTCCAAATTATCTCGTAGCTGCTCTTTGTCATTATTAAGTTTTATTCATTTGTTTGTATTTGTCATTATTGTTCTGTCTTTTTTGAAATTTCTACATATCAGATCTCAACCAACACAGCTATTAAATTATTAGAAGAGGTTATATCTTTAGTAAGTAGATCTTATGGTAAATTACTTAGGAAGAATATTACTTTAAAAAAAGTATAAAAAGCTAGACATGTTTGCCTTGTCCCTCTTAATTTTAATCCTCATACATTTCTGACTTTGTGATATATTATGTTTATGTTTTGAAATATTTAATACTTTAAAAACAATTTTGCATGATTTTTATCTAAAGTAAGAGGACTATTTAGACTTTTTCTAACTTCTTACAAAATGACCTTAAAGGGATGCCTGGGTGGCTCAGTCGGTTAAGCGTCTGCCTTCGGCTCAGGTCGTGATCCCAGGGTCCTGGAATAGAGTCCTGCATTGGGCTCCTTGCTCGGCGGGGAGCCTGCTTCTCCCTCTAGCTGCTCTGCCTGCCGCTCCCCCTGCTTGTGCTCTCTCTCTCTCTCTGACAAATAAATAGAATCTTTAAAAAAAAAAAAATCACCTTAAAATATGAAAGTATGTTCCATTTTAAACTGAAAAGTAAAACAAAACAAAAGTGTTTTTATCTCAAAACAAACCAGAAGGGTTTATGGTTTATAGTAATAATGAATTTCCAATAGAAAAATATTTTATTAAAAATTAAATATAAAATTATCAAAATATCACTGAGAAAATCTATCATTATAAAATTAAGAGATTGTTCAATTAGTATAAAAATATCAAGCACAAGACATAAATTCTTCCTATTTCTTGAATATATCATTTGATGCTCAATTAAGTAGGACAAAGGAGGACGTATTCTGAAATATATATGAAACATACATTCTGAAATAAAACATGGTATATACATGTTTGTATTTCTTGGCTTTTCCTCACCAAAGTCTCCCAAGATTCTAGGAGCTAACTCTTTCAGCCTCACTTAACACTCAGGTCTTGTTCTCTGTGATCCTTCAAAAACCCTCTGGTCTAGATGGTTTCATCAGCACACCATGCAAATCTTCATCTTAGAGATTCTTTTTTTTTTGAGCACTTCTTACTGCCCGGGTCCAATTTCAAGGACTACTTTAAATACTGTCCTTTAGAAGAAGCCTCCCTGAATTCTTGTCTTTGGGGATAACTTCCTCAGACTTCACAGACCATTATAAGGTAGAATTTGCCAACTTATGTTTTTTATCTGGTGTCTGTCCCCTCTCTGCAACTAAATCATAAACTCCTTATGGGCAGAAATCATTTCTAATCCTCAAAGAGTGGCACATGATTTATGCATGTTTATTATTCCTAATGATATAAAAAACAATTTCAGCAAAACACAAAACTGTGAACTAACTCTGCAAGGGATAAGCAAAACTACATAGGATAGATAACATTTAAATGGTTAGTGAAAAATAAAAGGAAAAGAAAAACCCTGATGTTTAAATCAACATTGCTTCAAAGATGATTCATATAAGAAAGACAGAACATAAATACATTAACTCTAGTCATTCATGAAAACAAGGACTCCCTCAGATTCCCTGAACTCAAAACAAATGAAAGGAGACTTGGAATCTAAAAGGACTACCAGGCTCCATATCTGTTTAGTTTGGTTTACTTGAAAGATGCTCTGTGAGATTATATTTGCTATGGGCAGATAAGATGATTCTTCTCCACATGACAGACCAGCACGCTGGAACATTGTTTTGTCATAGCATATAAAACAGGAAACTCATCGGCTGTGTAGATTCACATTGGTATATTTTTACCCCAGATGGATTGAATTAGCTGAAAGTAGCAAGCAAATCTGCTACATCTTCAGAAACTTTCTGATCTTGTCTCATCTTTATTTAACCATAGTGAAGTATCCAGGATTGGACAAGTGTAGCTGTAGTGTTTGTCATAGTAAAAAAAAAAAAAAAAAAAAAAAAGTAAAAATGTTCACTCAAACAGTTGAAGCAGAGAAAGCTATCTGTAGAATTCCTGTGTCAAAATTCTTTTACTCTTTTTTCTCCAATATTCAAAAAGGAAATAAGTGGCAATGATGAATTTTTCCTTTGAAAGTTGGAACTTTATTATTTGATAAGAATGTTTTGTTCACAAAATAAGCCTTTGGGGTTATTTGTAAGACTGATGGGAGATATTCATGGACCAAGAGCCATATGCAGTTGCTTAAGGCTTTTCTGAGAAATCATAAATTCCTCTCTGTTGATGTAATATTTATGACCATAATTTGGTAGAGGAAGGGGAAAATCCAGCCTTTATCTTTCTGGTTTTGCTCCTTTAATTTTGATTTTGAGAAATCGATTCAGGCAGTGCCAGACAAGCGGCAAGGTAAGGTACTTTCTTTTTGATTCCTGTAATATTCATAGAATTTCATTTAAGTTATCATAAATAGAGATGATTTCCTTTTCATTGGTTTAATATTTTCTTCCTAACATATATCACATCTTATCATTTAAATACTTATTTTCTTATGGTGAAATCACATCTGTTATGCTTTTTACTGAAACCTTCTCTTACTTCTGCAACAGATTAAACAATCTGAAGTATGAAAAGTAAGTCTGCTGAAAGAAATAATAGATTTTGTTTTCTTCATCTTGGAATAAGATGCTATAAAAGGATAGAAGAAAAAAAAGTTTCTTATGTGTTCTCTAAAATCAGACTATTTTCATTAATTTTTATCTAGAATACGTATAGACCCCAAAATTGAAATCTCTTATCATGTTGATAGTTATTCTTTGTTATTTTTGTACTTGGCAAATAGTGATCTAAATACAAAATACATCTTCTTGCAACTTTTTTCTTAAACTTTCTATAATTTTTTTTTCATAAAGTACATAATATTTCAACAACCTACATACTAATAATTAACACACTATCAAGGGTTAAATAAGCACAGACACTCCTTAAATGGAGTATTTAAGGTTTCATTTTTTGATGCCCACCCTTTCAAAGTTACCATTCTTTATTTCCTTTAACTATGTTATCACATTCAGCAGCTCTTTGACTTTCTTCTCTCTATGCACAGTGGAAAGCAAGGGAAGTCAAGTCTGCATCACTGAAATCTTATCACATTGGTCTGCATCTTATTTTCTGATGTGGCCATATGGAAGAAAATTAAACTCTTTGTACAAAAGTCCTTCCAGCTTTTAAATACCTGTGGAATTTTCCTTTTGATTTTGAGTGTTTAAAGTATTAATCTAGATATCTTGGGATGTGACTTCTTCCTTAATTCTCCCCTAGGTCTTGTAGACCTTTTCAATATAAAATTTATATATTTTATTCATTCTAAGACAGTATCTTTTATTTTTTTTTATTGCAAAATGTATAAGCTTTCATTTTCAAGTTTTGCATTTTCTATTAGTTGGAAACCAAAACTGCTGATACGGCATTTATATATCTTTATTTTCTGTATATAATATATTTATATTTTTGTTTACTCATTTCTTCTGTGTTATTAAATGTTTCTTTAACATGTGCCACAGATTTTTACTGAATTTATTTTAACAATTATCCTTCTAATTTCCAAAGTCTATTTCTTATTCTTTAAATAGACCTTTCTCCTAGCATCCTTTTCATCTTCTCAAAATTACACTGAGGTTATATATCACAGTGTTTTTAAAGTTTTTTTCTTAAAGGTCTCTTGTTTCAGTAACCATCAAGGGCTTTTTTTCCTATTTGCAATCTTTCTCCTACATTAATGTGTGTTTTCCTAAAGTGTGGTGATTCTTGTTGGACCATTAAGAATATGGGATCTTGCCAGAGTAGTTAAGAACGAAGTATTATATTGATTTTTCTAGGTGGCTTGTGTGGATTTCCTCAGCTGTTTTTTAAGTTGGTTTGTTTCCCATTAGGGTTCCCTCAGGACTGGGAGGCCAACTGGTTGTTCTTATGGAGTGGGGAAGGACAGACCTTATGGACTGTTACATTGTGAACAAAAAGGGAGTCAATTCACAAAACAATTTCAAAAAGTACTTTAAGTTGATATGGAAAAAGATTTACATAGTGGTGTTTATTTTGTAGAAGTGAAGCTCTGCAGATAACCTAGAAGTCCATCATTGGAAATGGGTCTATAAAACATGATTAATGCATGCTATGGACTGCCATATAGCAATAGATGTATACCAATAAATATTAAGGTAGGAATTTAAGATAGATCTTAAACATATTCTAATTTCAGTAAACACTGAATGAGAAGTGGTGAATGAAGGCTGTCAGTATGTCCTTTTGGACAATAAATCACTCTAACCTTTATCCTGTTTTTTTTTTTTTTTTTTTTTTTTGTGCCTGGTGCAGATTGCTCACTAAGTAATACAAATTATATAATACTAAAACTCACACTTCACATTTTGTTTTCCTGATTTTCTGTCACCCAGATAAAACTGACAAAACTTCACTTCATTTCAGCATTCTCTTGACTCTTCCATGTGTATATGTGTAGGCATTAAGAATAAACCATGGGTTTTGAGATATTTCACAGAGAAGCATTCTCTCTTAGGCATGGAAGTAATCTTCTCCCAAAATAAACGTTGATTGCCTAAGTACACTTTATATGGCCATTTAGTTTAATTTCTTCACATCTTTGGGGACACTGGGTATTGATTGTTAGTAAAAGCTAATCATTCAGCCAGTTATCATGCACTGCTTATATTCACCCAGACCCTCCCTTACAGAACAATAGCTTACGGAGTCTCAAACATCTTTCAGAAGAGAGTCTTAGTGACTTCTAAAATTTCTGTAGAACAAATGTTTACTGTTAAGTAGTTTAAGTGGCTGGAGTAAGAAGATGTGAGAAGCACAGTTCACCACTCCCTATCTCCCCTGTTGTTAACTTAAAAATAAAGCAAAATTAGATTTTTGCTATTTATTTAATTATTACTGCATAATGAGTGACTTTACAAGTACCCCCTAAAAAGAATTACTTATTTGGATACGTATTTTTTTTTAATTTCCCTTAAATGACAGTCATCTGGTTCGCTCTCTTTCCTTTTATGTTCTATTTTACCAGATTGGAAGATAATATACATTGCTAAGAAAAATGTGCTTCTAGATGTTTTCTTATGCATCAATGATTTTAAAATTGGCAAGGGCTGCTGGGGGCCCCTGGTCATCTCATATTTGTGCTCTCTCATACACTTGTGGAAAAAGAAACCTATAACCTTAAAGAAAATAAACACTAGCTTCAACTTTTATGTGTTTTTCCCTCTTCTCAGATTATCAGAGGCATATTTTTATTAACAAAACTAACAACAAAAGATTCTAAATACTCTATGGAATTGGTGCCATTTCCTCATTTTCTCCTATTTATTAATTTTTTAAAGAAATATTTCTGCATGATAAAGTGTATGCTTATGCATACAGTTGTTAGTCTTAGCATTAGTAACTGCTTCTCAATACTTGCTTTCCCTTTTCTCAGTTTAGGTAGCAAAAGTCCTCCTTATAGTGTGCCTGGGGTTAAGATACAGTAATTTCACTTTGAATGATACCTTTTGTTCTAGCAGCTGAGCTCCATTTACTCCCTTGCCTGCCAAAGACAGCATTTTTGTACCCTATCCATGACATACTTTTTTCTTTTTTCTTCTTCACTTACCTTTTTTTCTTTTGTATGGGCTAGGTTGGCCCCACATTCTAAGCTTAATGAGTATGTACAGGTTGGCAGGCAAGAAAGAGTCATTTATCTAGAGGGCTGAGCCAGCTGCAAGGTACAGAGCTTTTATTTCATCTTGAGGAAATAAAACAAAAAATACTAATATTCTACTAATCTTCATGTTCACATGGGGGAACATTTTAGGAATTTTTGGAAATATGGAATAGATTAGGGACACCATTAAAACTACCAGCATACTGCAGTGGTTGACACCTCATTATGAAGTAGTATCCAAAAGAAATGAAGGTACCTTGTTGGAATCTGAAATTGGCCATTATGTAAAGATTTAGTTTATATATTTTCTTCCTCTGGAACTATGTTTTTTGTTTTGTTTTGTTTTTAGATTTTATTTATTTATTTGAGAGAGAAAGAATGAGACAGAGAGAGCATGAGAGCGGGGAGGGTCAGAGGGAGAAGTAGACTCCCCTCTGAGCGGGGAGTCCGATGCGGGACTTGATCCTAGGACTCCAGGATCATGACCTGAGCTGAGGGCAGTCGCTTAACCAACTGAGCCACACAGGCGCCCGTGGAACTATGTTTTAAAATTTAAATTTGAAAATATATTCGAAGAATAGCTACATAATGATTAGAAATAGGTCTTAGAACTAGGAAAATCTTACCAGAACAGTCTGTTTAGCTACCATAGTGACTTTTGTATCTTTCTTTCAAAGTGATGTTTTATGATAAGTTTTCCTTATTATGATTTAAGAGGAAATATTTCTATTTTAGATACAAAGATAAATCAACGGAGATACAAACCAAAGGGAATGAAAATAATTAGTGTGACTAATTCAGGAAAAATATATTATCAGAAATAGAAACCAACTCATACAAATTATAGTTGACTCATATTATTTTGCATCTATTTTATATAAAAATGATGTAGGGCTATTGCCTATACCCAGGAAGTAGCTAGCTAGCTATATATATTAAACTTCTTCAGACAGTTGTGCTGTTTACAACACCAACTCACAAATAGTTACCCAAACCTCTTCCCATGATATTTACATCATGTCCAAATTGCTACCTAACCAGGTATTGAAATATGAAACAAACCAACAAACATTTGTTTGCTTTTAGGGACTTGTGACAACCTGGCAAATTATATTTGTATATGTTTTCCATTCTATTCTTGACTTTTCTGCATTAAGTATAAGTTATATTGAACATATAGGAAAGTTTTAAAGAGCAGTTGGTAAATCTAACCACTACTATCTTCCATGATGCTTTCCTAAGTTAGTATTTAGCTGCCAGCTCTGTTTCTTTTCACAGTGTTTTGCTTCAGAGAAATCAGTCAGATTTAATTCATCTCACTTGTGTCTCTAAGTTTTTAAAACCCACACTTTAATTGGTGTCCTCATGAAGTGGCATTTAATATAAGTGTAGTGTGACCCAAATAACTGTAATACATATACCATTATTACTTTTGTCAATGACCAAGATGTTAGTCATCAGAACGATGCATTGATTTATTGCATTTTCCAATATTAAAAGCAGTTATTTTATCCTCTTAAAATTGTATCTAAGCTAGATATAGGAAATATATCATTCCCTCCTCTGCTTAGTACCAGTTTAGCTAAATATTCATGGCACTGTTTCAGAATCCTCCTTTAACATAATGTTCCCAGCAGCCAATCTTAATTGTTCAAAACTTGTGATGAAATAAAAATTACTTAACATCCCTGCTATAAATAGTGGCAATCATTGGGGTTGGGAGGAATGAATAAATTTTTGTTCACTGTAAGGTTAAAAAGTCTAAGCTCCTGTCCATGACTATGTTTTCCAGCTTCTTTTGCATCCCCATTCTCCACAGAACAGTTGCTCCCACAGTAAACTCATTGAGACTCTGCCAGTGTCTTTGGGGAATAGAAACATAGCTGGATGGATAATGAAGAAAATAAGCTTTTCAGAACAAATTCTGCTTTCCAGGCCTCAGCTTTCTCAACTGTTAAAATAGGGAATTTACTTAACATTTAATGGTCACTGAGTTCCTGTCTGGTTTTATAGTATGACAACTCCATGCCAAGGTAGGTCATCGCTTCTGGGAGGTGTTATGAATTAGGCTTCAAGTTTCTTCTGTGCTCTTCATAATCTGCTATACTTTTTATGGTTTTATAGTATGCGACTTTTTTTATTTTATTGATATACAATGTATTATTGGTTTCAGGGGTAGAGGTCGGTGATTCATCAGTTGCATATAACACCCAGTGCTCATTACATCACATGCCTTCCTTAATGTCCATCACCCAGTTACCCCATCCCCCACCCCCCTCCCCTCCAGCAACCCTCAGTTTGTTTCCTAAGATTAAGAGTCTCTTATGGTTTGTCTCCCTCTCTGGTTTTGTCTTGTTTTATTTTTTCCTCTCTTCCCCTATGATCCTCTGCCTTGTTTCTTAAATTGCACATATCTGTGAGATCATCTGATAATTGTTTTTCTCTGATTGACTTATTTCGCTTAGCATAATACCCTCTAGTACCATCCATGTTGTTGCAAACGGCAAGATTTCATTTTTTTGATGGTTGAGTAATATTACAATGTGTGTGTGTGTGTGTATGCCACATCTTCTTTATCCATTCATCTGTCCATGGACATCTGGGCTCTTTCCATAGTTTGGCTATTTGGCACATTGCTGCTATAAGCATTGGGATGCAGGTGCCCCTTTGGATCACTACTTTTATATTTTGGGGGTAAATATCCAGTAGTGCAATTGCTGGGTTGTAGGATAGCTCTAGTTTCAACTTTTTGAGGAACCTCCATACTGTTTTCCAGAGTGGCTGCACCAGCTTGCATTCCCACAAACAGTGTAGGAGGGTTCCCCTTTCTCCCACATACTCCCCAATATCTGTAGTTTCCTAACTTGTTCATTTTAGCCATTCTGACTGGTGTGAGGTGGTATCTCATTGTGGTTTTGATTGGTATGTCCCTGATGCTGAGCGATGTTGAGCATTTTTTCATGTGTCTATAGGCCATTTGGATGTCTTCTTTGCAGAAATGTCTGTTCATGTCTTCTGCCCATTTCTTAATTGGATTATTTGTTCTCTGGGTGTTGAGTTTGATAAGCCACATGCAGAAGAATGAAACTGGACCATTTCCTTACACCATTTACAAATATAGACTCAAAATGGATGAAAGACCTAAATGTGAGACAGGAATCCATCAAAATCCTAGAGGAGAACACAGGCAGCAACCTCTTCAACCTTGGCCGCAGCAGCTTCTTGCTAGACACGTCTCCAAAGGCAAAAATGAACTATTGGGACTTCATCAAGATAAAAAGCTTTTGCACAGCAAAGGAAACAGTCAACAAAACCAAAAGACAATTGACAGAATGGGAGAAGATATTTGCAAATGACATATCAGAGAAAGGGCTAGTATCCAGAATCTATAAAGAACTTATCAAACTCAACACCCAAAGTATGTGATTTTCATACAAACAATAGTGTAGCTATTTAAAACATCTTAATTCTCACAATGATGCCTCTGCTAATATGATGATCTGTTTGTGGTGAAATAGAGTTGCTTTTATTCCGACACAACTCTCCTGAAAAGAAATTATGGTGTGGGTAAAAATAAAGTTCTGTTATTAAAGTATTATAATAACTCTTTATATATTCATGTCAAAATTGCTCTGTCTACACACAGGCAAAATAGAGTGGTGTATTAAAACCACACAACTGATAAATTCAAAGTCCAAAGACATATGTTGCATTTTTCTTTCTTTTTATCCAAGAAAATAAGCTTTTGTTCTTGAA
Organism: Phoca vitulina; assembly: GCF_004348235.1. Lineage (NCBI taxonomy): Eukaryota > Metazoa > Chordata > Mammalia > Carnivora > Phocidae > Phoca > Phoca vitulina. The sequence continues at coordinate 26,698,628 of NW_022589709.1, forward strand.
TTCTAATGAAGGAACTGGAAATCTTGACTAAATATATCCTGTTATTTGGAGTTTTTCATGGGAAAATATATATGATATACTATCAAAGAAAAAATAAAGCATAAAAATTACACCTGTATAAACAAATGCATAGAAAAAAGTCTAAAAGAAACTGTATCAGATGTGGAGTACCTGGGTGGCTCAGTTGGTTAAGCGCCTGACTCTTGATTTGGGCTCAGGTCATGATCTTTGGGCTGTGGGATCGAGCCCTGCTTCAGGTTCTGGGCTCAATGTGGAATCTGCTGGAGATTCCCTCCTTCTCTCTCTGCCCCTCCCCCCCCAATAAATAAATAAATAAACAAATCTTTAAAAAATAGAAAACATATCAGATGTAACAGTAGCTTTTGGTGGAGTTAATATAGGTGATATGGTTTTTTCTTTTTTCTGTAAATTTTTAATTTGCCTTAACTAATCTTTTTAAAGTTTTTCCCAATAACTAAAAATTATTACAATGTTATAAATACTGTATTAATAGATAAATTTAAGTGAGCAAGCCTTATTAAAATGTTTAAGGGTTTCTAAAGGAAAGAAAAAATGAACAAGGGGGAAATATTTCTAGATTCCTTGCATTCACAGCAAAAGCGCCTTTCTGTCTTAAGCCAGCATATACAGGATTCTGGTTAATTACTGTTCTTCCCAGGCATGTCATGTATGTGGCACTTTCTTCAATGCCAGGTTCAGATGGTTTATATAGATAATGTTTTCTCTGATTCTTTCTGCCCATCTCTTCTGTAACCCTTACTCAGGGATATTACTCTTTTCCTCTGTGCTTCTGCTGCACTCTTTTCTCTTATATTTGGTAGCACCTCTGCTGTCTTGTGACATATTTTTCGTTTCCTTATCTTATTACTTCAAAAGAGTGAAAGTTTCTTCCAGTTGGCCAAGTCTTATTTTTTTCCATACTTCCAATTTGTTTAATATTAATTGGTATCTTAAAGTGCTTTTTGATAATTCTCACCTTATATGAAGGTTCACATTTTTTCCCTCACAATATTAAAGAAAGAGAATGAAGTAACCAGGAAAGAAAAACATACCAGCAAAATTGTAAATTTATATTTTTTAACTAAATTCACCCTTTTTCATAGATAATGGAAATTCTAGCCACACCCCATGTCTTCTTTTACTGTGTTAGCCATTTTTTTTTCCTTGAATGGCATATGTGTTACCCAACCTGATTACATTGCATAGTTCTCTTACTAAAAGGTCTAGATAGTCATTTTAAATGTTGATAAAATCACAGCAATATAAATGCTAATGAATCCTTCCTTCAAAAAAGTACCAGTAAATATTAGGAATGAATGAAAAAGTTGGGCACAATACAAGGGGGACTTTCCTGGTTGGTGACTCTAGGTTTATTCACGCTGTGAAAATAAGGAGATGTTATTACCATGCCCTGACTTTGCTCAGATCAGCGATGAAACATCCACTGCAGGTAATATTAAAATTCTCATGACAGCCATCACACAACATGTTTAATCTTAGAAAAGGCAGCTTTTTCAAAAACTTTTACAACTTCCTTAGAAACTGTAGCATCAAAATCAAATACCACTTAGCCAAATGTATCCCAGTTATTCTATATGATACCATATTTTACAACTAATGATGTGAAGTGTTGAGAGCATTAGGAAAACCTACGAAGTCATAAAAAAAGTCACTATTTCTTGATCTTGGATTGGACTTTTTTTAATAACATGATTGGAATTCTTTAGTGTTTGGGAGCAATATAGAGTACTAAAATCAATGCCTTAATTATTGTTCTTTAAACTTTATGATAATACAGGCATTATTTCTCAAACTCATATTTTAATAATTCCGTATCTTTGCTCTTTATCTTTATTTTCAGTTGAAATTTCCATAACCTGACACTAAAATGTTTAGAATAATTTTTCTTTCTGTTTTTTAAACAACTAAACCAAATCTCTCACATTAATTGAATTTTAGCTTCTTTGCCTTTAAAAATATGTTTTTCTCAGTCTTTAATTTCATCAGTATTTTTTCAAACTTTTTCTCAGTAGAACAGTTTTACAATCAGTGTAATTTTATGAACATCTTTTTTAAATATAAGAAGTATAATAGCAATGAAAAATTATAAAATGTAATAGAATGTCTCTGCCTCAAAACAATGTTATGGAAAAATTACTTTTCCTAGTTCGACTTTCTAATTGGTCTATATGTTTTAGGATAGAAAATTTATTTGCTTTTCTTTATAATTTACATATGATAAATTCACCAATTCAGAGAGTTTAGACACGCAACAACCGCCATAATCATGATATAGAACATATCTATTATGCCAGAAAGTTCCCTTGTGCCTCCTTGTAGTCAATCCCCTTCCCCACTACTAGCTTCTGGAAAACAGTGTTATGCTCTATAATTTTGACTTATCAAGAATTTCATAAAAATAGAATAAAAAATATGTAGTATTGTAGCTAGCTTCTTTCACTTAACATAATGATTTTAGGATTCTTTTAGATTGCTACCTGTATCTATAGTTTGGTCTTTTTCATTGCAAAGTAGTATTCCATGTTATGGACATACCAGGTTTGTTTTTTTATTCTCCTCTGATGGGCATTTGGATTGTTTCTAAATGGGTTATTATTAGTAAAGCTGCTATGAATGTTTGAATACAAATATTTTTATGGACAAATACTTTCATTTACCTTGGATAAAAGAGTTGGATTGCTGAATTTAGGGGAGGTGTATATTAAAATTTATAAGAAAATGCCAAAATGTTTTTCAAAATAGATGTATTATTTTTCATTACCACTATCAATTAATGAGACATTTAGTATTGTCCATCTTTCTAATTTTACCACTGCTGTGTGTATTAATATCTTACTATGATTGAATTTTTATTTCCTACTGACTGATGATGTTGACCATCTGTATATGTGCTTATTTTTCATTTGTAAATCTTTTTTTCAAGAGTTCTCTCTTCAAATTCTTTGTATATGTTTTTAAATAAGGTGATTATCATCTTATTATTAGACTATAAAAGCTCTTTATCTATTCTGGACCCATGTCCTTTATCTGGTTTATGTTTGTCCAGTACTTTTTCCTAATCAGTGTCTTGAATTTTTAATTTTTAAAAATATACTATAAAGTGTAAAATTGTTTTCAGTTGAAAAAATCCCATTTGACATTTAAGTTTTTTTCATTTGTGCTTTTTTTCTTATCTAAGAAATCTGTTTTTAAACCGTTATATAATTTATTTCCCTTTTTTTCTTCTATAAGTATTGTAGTTTTAGCTCTAGCATTTAACTCTAGGATCTTACATTTGTAATTAATTTTTGTATATAGTGTGTAGTAAGGTCAAGTTCTTGCTGAAATTGTTATGTACATAAATTTTCATTTGGATATTTAATTCTTCCAGTGGCATTTGTTGAAAAGGTCATTCTTGCCCAAAATGTATTATTTACATTGGCATCTTTTAAAAAACCAGCTGACTATATATATATATATATATATATATATATATATATATATGTCTATATATATATAGTAGGAAATAAAAATTCAATCATAGTATATATATATGTATATATGTGTGTGTGTGTATATATATATATATATATGTATATATATATACTGATATATATATCAGTCTCTTTTCAGAATCTCAGTTATGTTCCAGTAATATTTTTTACCTTTCCTTATTATAATACCATACTTTCTTGATTACTGTAGCTTTATTTTTTTTTAAAGATTTTATTTATTTATTTGACAGAGAGAGCGAGAGAGGGGACACAAGTAGGTGGAGTGGGAGAGGGAGAAGCAGGCTTCCCACGGAGCAGGGAGCCTGATGCGGGGCTCGATCCCAGGACGCTGGGACCATGACCTGAGCCGAAAGCAGATGCTTAATGACTGAGCCACCCAGGCGCTCCAATTTACTGTAGCTTTAAAGTAATTCTTACAATCGACATTTTGGTTGCTTCCACCCCTTAGCTATTGTGAATAATGCTGTTATGAACATGGGTGTAGAAATATCTATTCAGGTCACTGCCCTCAGTTCTTTTGGGCATATATGTAAAGTGGAATTGCTGGGTAACATTATATTTGAATTTTCATTAATGAGTTCTTAGTGGTTGCATCATTTTACATTTCCACCAACAATGCCCGAGGGTTCTAGTGTCTCTATATCCTCACCAACACTTATTTTTTGCTACTGTTGTTTTTCTTATACTAGTCATCCTGATGGGTGTGAGGTGATATCTCAAATTAGTTTTAATGTATTCCCTAATGATTATAGATGAGCATCTTCTCATGCATTTATTGGTAATTTGTATATCTTCTCTGGAGAAATGTCTATTCAAGTCCTTTGTGCATTTTCAAATAGAGTTGTTTCTTTTTTGTTGTTGGGTTGTAGGAATTCTTTATATATTCTGGATACTAACTTCTTATCAGATATATGATTTTCAAATATTTCCTCTCATTTTTTAGGTTGCCTTTTTCCTCTGTTGATTGTGTCCTTTGGATGCACAGAAGTTTTAAATTTTTAGTCTGAATTTTTAGTCTTATCTATTTTTTCTTTGTTGCCTGTGCTTTTAGTGTCATATTTAGGAAATCATTGCCAAATACAATGTCATGAAGATTCTCCCTGTGTTTTCTTATAGAAATGTTGTAGTTTTAGTGCTTACATACCAGTATTTGATGAATTTTGAGTTAATTTTGTATAACATTAAGGAACCAACTCATTCTTTTGCATTTCCCTGATTGTATTTGTTGAAAACACTGTCTGTTCCACATTGAATGATCTTGGTACTCTTTTGAAACTCATTTGACTGCATATGTAAGTGTTTACTTTTGGACTTGTATTTAAGTCTGTTGGTCTATATGTCTGTCTATATGCCTGTACTACACTGTTTTGAATACTGTAGCTTTATCATAAATTTTGAAATCAGAAAGTGTGGAACCCTCACCTTTTTTCTTTTGTAAGATTGCTTTGGCTATCTGTGGCGGCTTGAGATTCATTTGAATTTTAGGATAAATTTATCTACTTCTGCAGGAAACATCACTGGGAGTTTGATAGGCATTGAATTGAATGTATATTATTTTGGGTAGTATTTGAATCTTGACAGTATTATGTCTTCCAGACCATGATTGTGGGGTACCCTTCCCTTTCTTCATGTCTTCTCTAAATTTTTTCAACATTTTGTAGATATTACTGTAAAAATATTTTATAACCATAATTACACTTATTTATCAGTATTTTTGATGATATTGTATGTAAATGGAATTGTCCTGATTTACTTTTCACATTGTTCAATGTTGATGTAAAGAAATGCAACTGATTTTTGCATGTTGCTTTTGTATCCTACAACTCTGTTGAACTTGTTTAACAATTTTTGTTTAATCTTGGTTTGTTTTGTTTCTAGTGTGGAATCTTTAGGCTTTCCTACATATAAGATCATGCTCTCTGCAAACAGAGTTTATTTTATTTCTTTCTTTCCAGTTTGAATACCTTTTATTTCTTTTTCTTGCCTGATTTCTCTGGCTAGGATTCCAGTACTGTGTTGAATAGAAATGGTGAAGGTAAGCATTCTTGTTTTTGTTCCCAGTCTTAGAGGAAAAGATTTCAGTTTTTCACCATTGAGTATGATGTTAGCTGTAGGGACACTTGATTTTTAACCTAAAAAAAAATCATCTCCTCTCTCTTGGTTTTTAAATGATTTGGAATTATTTATCTTTATGCCTTGTGTATCTCTTTGAAATTATTTTTATTCTTTAGTATCTGTTTCAGGAATATGGAAGAAAAATTAAAATATATGTCAGATATACTGTAATTATAAAGCTAAAGAAATTTTGAGATTTTTAAATTATATTAAAAAACAGCTATACTCTGCTTATAATTGACAATCTTACTCACTAAAGGCTGGTAAATATTCAAAATCCAATGATGAATAGTACATGAATTTATCCTCTAAGAAATATTTTAAAACTGACATAGCTTTAAATCCCTAAACATATTTTTACCAAATCATAGCTTCCAGTTTAGTTGTGTTTCTATTCTGTTTGTTTTGCATACTGAAAAATAACAATATTAAAAATAAAATAGTGTATTAATTGGAAGATGTCTTTAACATTACAGTAATTGATTAAAAGCACAAGAGTATCAGCCACCATTTCTTCAAAGTTTATATGTCCACATAAATTGCATTTTTTTTTTTTATAAATTGCATTCTTTTTCTGTCTTTTAGTAAATGGTTACTTTTGTCCTTTCATATTTATTAACTTGGACTATGGTTTGATATATTTTTGTTTAATATAAGTATTAGAATGTGTTATGTTCTAAATTTTGAAATGAGACATTCAAAAGAAAGTATACTGCATGGAAACTCAGTTCTTGAAGATTTTAACTAAACCTACTTACAAGTTTTAAATTTAATGCTATTTTAATTTGGCTCAGAAGAAAAGCAAACCTGTAAGCTGCCAAAGATTTACATATTTAATTCAATTGCTTTATATTACAGTGATAAAATCAGTTTGAGACGGCATAATGGGGAGGCCCAAGGAAAACATTAAAATTCAGTGGAAAATTAAGCCATGTATTTTGTTGCCACAATTGATTATAAACTCCAGAGGATTAAGCTCATGTATTTGGGACTCTCAAGGCAGAGAAAAACACAGTGATGAACAGCCAAGTAGGTAGTTTCGGAGTTCAGTCATTGTTTTCTTAAGTTTTAAATGCAAGTGATGGTAAACTCCTGCATCTCTTCTTTTATTCTGACATAAACTGTACATTCATTGCCTTATTTTAAAATACTGATTTTGGAACAATCTCCAAGTAAATGGAGCTTATAATACAGTAAAAAAATTAGAATAGATAGTAAGAAGTATGTATGGTTTAATGATAAACCCTCTTAAGTATTGCAGTGGACAAGTTTTCCTAAAATAATGTGTGTTTAATTAGAGCAGAAGTTCATGGGAATGGCTTCTGTAGTTATTTTCTATTCCTGAGAACGTGTATTTTGCTTTTAGCTTTTTTTTTTTCTTAAATGAATGAGGAACACTTTACATATCAATCCTTTGAAGCCAACATAGAATTGGAAATTTACTATATAGCATAACTTAGAATTCCTTCATTAATTTTAATTACATTGTATCTACATGTTAGTGGACCCAGAGAATGCAGTAAAACCATTACAGTCAAGAAGGCGATGTTAGAGCCTGTGTATAAGTTAAAATTGTTTTAATCAAGAAACTTTTGTTTAGAATGGAAAACAGACCTCGATTACAACCTGATGTGTTTGCCTAAAACTTGTTATTTTAACCAAAATGAGTAGTATATTTGTGGAAAATTAAAATTGAGATTAACAGAAAAACAATATATTTTTCTGATGAAATTGATGCCAACAAGTAAAGTTAGGATTACTTGTTGATCCTTTAAAATCAAAGTTTAGTTTAAAATTGAAGTTCAGTTAATTAAGAGTCTATTTTTCCCCTTACAGATAAGCAAAGCAGTATTTCCTGGTACTTACCTTCTAAATGTAAATTTGTTACATTTTCCTATCTTTCTTCCTTTCTGCCAGCTTTTCTCCTTTCCTCCCTTCCTCATATCCTTTCTTCCTCCCTTCTTACCTCTCTTCCACCCTTCCTTCTTTTCTCCCTTCCTTCCTTCCATTTTTTATTTTTACATTAGGAAAAAATAACAGTTACATATTGAATTAGATTATGGCAAACTATATTATCATATATGTCAGTCATTTCTCTATAATGCTTCAATTTTACATTCAAACTTCAAAGGATAAAATAAAATAGTTCTATATGGTAATATAGTATATTAATGTAATAAATATAAAATGTATAATTAATTTGATAGAACTAAGTTTATTTATTTATGAAAACTTTTGACTGAATTTCATTGTAATATAGACTTTGACTTATTGTTTTATATTATCAACAACTCTATGATGTAGTTAAATCATCTTATGATATTGTCCGTATTGGAGGTTAAAAAGCCATAAGACAAAAGATTGCAAAGCCACATGACAAATAAAAGTACTGGAACTTGAATCCATATTTGATTACTATTTTCCATTACACCTTTAGGAATCAACATGGTACATTGCAATGTTTTCTGAAATGTATCTCAGTTATAGGAGATAGTTTTTATGTAGTTGCCTTAGCTAGAGTTATCTAGAACTATGACTCAAAACAAAGGTGAAAGTTACAATGTTATTAGTTGGGGGGAGAAGGGTGGCCCAAATCCAAGATGGAGAAAAGAAAGAGTCCTAAGGAAGAATGTCAGCTAATGTAATCATGTATTACAGCACTAGCTACCACTTTAAGAGAAGTTGGAAAGAAATACAGTCTCTTGATGGTACATTTAAGACCTCTGGGCACACATCAAGGGGAGCCAAGCCATAGAGTAGTCCATAGAAGCAAGGTAGGAAAGAGAATTCATCATCTGGGCTCCTTCTGCCTCCCAGGTCCTATTGGTTAAAGTTTGCTTCATGGGCAATTAATTCCCCTGAAATTACAAGTGAAATCATTTGACCCATTTTAGAGGGTGCTAAGAAAAGGCAGCTTTTATGCTGTGTAGTTATTGTTTTATTTAGGTCCAGAAGAAATGATAGAAGCCAACGACTCTGGTTCTATGGCTGCTCAGCCTGGCTGTGCAATAGGGATAGTGACTGATTAGCCTCAGACAAAGAAACCTAAGGTATGGATGAGTAAATCAGAGGAGGCACAGGGGATGTGATTCCACGCAGTGCTATGTGGAGGAGTCATTTTATTCTCATGTCTTTTGCACCTGGGATATTTTGTGTAAGCTTCCTACACTCCTCTCCTGGCCTATTACCTTCCAAGATCCATTAACAAAGCCCCATGTTCTCCTTAAAAGTCAAAACCTCCTCTACTTCCTCTAAAGCCTTGGGTCCCATTCCTTCTCTGGAAATGAATTTTTGACCAGCCCCTGCTCCTACCATTATAGCCTCTCGATTCTCAGCACCATTCCCCTCAGCATTCCCTCCTTCCAACTTTTAGAAGTTTGAAGGCCTGATTCCCATTCTTCAGCTCCTATAGTTTGCTCAATTTTCCCATTCCTGGCCTCCTCAGATGGGGTTTACTTCTCCACTCAGATTTTTAACCTCTTTGGCTTTCAGCAGATCATCCATTAAATAGCCCCACACTCGTCTCTCACAGGGCAACCAGTCCTCTCTACTAGGCCCACATTTTTCTTCCTCATACCTCAGCTCCTGCTTTTTGTGCCAACCTTTGTAACACCAGCCATACAAGCATGTGCCTATCTGTAGGTATCGTCTGTTGTCTATAATACCATCTTTTCAATTCTCTATTGCATTGTTTTTCACTTCTGTCTACATTCTCCTTCTACATTTGTTTATGAGTGATTGGGGAAAATCTTTTCAAAATTTTTCAAATCTTATTACCTAGACTCTTAATCTCTAAAATAAATGAAAAGACAACCCTTTGACTCTGATATGGTATATGGTACCTCAGAGAGATGAATAAAAAATAGAAGAATCTAGAAATGGGAGGACTTGGCTTTTCTTTCTTTACTTTGTGATTGTGTTCTCTTCCAGGGATGTTTATGTTACATAAGCTGCAGGTGTAGTTCTGGAGTCCAGGAGTCAGATGGGAGGATTTTCCACAGATCTAGTTCTAAGGTTGAGAGTTATGGATAAGATATCTGTCCATGGAATGAGAGTACATTCCAAGAGAGGCTATTGTGACTTTATATCTAACAACTGGTCCGACACGTGAGATGTTTAAGAAGTCCAGTGCCATGGCAAAATCTGTATATTGGGTACATGACAAATAATTTAGGGGAGCACTGGTAAAGTGGAAATATCATAGAGCTCTGCATGAGACAAAACAAGGTAAGATAGAAATTGTGTGGAGGATTCAGATGGAACTAGCAGTGGGGCATACATTGATTTGGTTATTTCATTTTGCTGAAATTTAGTTTCCTTCTGTTCCAAAAATGATAAAAATTATAACACTTTGAGGATAGTGGGAGTATTAGAAGAGAGAACATGATAGTAAGCACCTAAAACCCAGTAAGCATTCATTACATATTAGCTCCTTTCTCCCAGTCCTCTTTCTACCTCATCAAGCACTGTAAAAAATGTGTGTAGTATGTAGTTGTCGTGAAGAAAATACTGACTTTTTCTTAGTGCAAGAAAATTTTTAGGAGTATTTATATTGTGAGGTTTGTGTAGAAAAGCTTAAAGGCAAACTTATTTTCTTGGAAGGGTGTGTGTGTATAAACAAATCACCTCTAAGGAGAACACACTGTGAGGAAGGGGCTTTATGGAAGCTTCTGGAAGAGGGTGATGGATGCCTCACAGGACTGTCTGAAAGCAGACATCCTCAGGCCCGCCAAGAAGCAGGGTCCTATATCATGATCCATAGTGGCAATTTGGACAAAGGCAGGAACTTTCAGGGAAACTTTGGGTGGTGCACTTAGGGAGGTCATACTAGGACTGCTGCCCACACGTATGGCTCTTAAAATTGCTGTAGAAAAGGTACCATTTCCTTTAGAATGCAGTCAAGCACAGTGGCTTATGACCTGGTGAGTAGAAGCAGGTCTCTGTCCTCCAGAATCCAAGTCTTCTACCAAATGTAGAGTTGCCTAGCTTCCTTGACCCCAAACATAGCCAGGCCCATATCCTCCAGAGAATTAGGAGTTCCACTTTCAGAGGTCATGTGGATTTCAACAATGATTCCACAAACCTCACCATTATGGACTGGAGACTCAAAGCCCTTTGCCTAATTTTTGATAATTATGTAACTACCTCTTCTCCCAGATCCTTGAGCAGATTCCCAAATGACAAGCAAAATGTTGTGTCAACACAGTGGAATGGCTGCCTGGATGCAGATTTAATTTGATTTAAAGAAAATAATGTATTGCAAATTTTTTTGCACATCTCAGTTTCTAGGGTTTGATTTATAAAGTTTCTAGATGAGTTTTAACATTTTGGATACTTAAATTGCTTCTTTGTATTGTATCACATATATATATTGAAAGAGTTTTGAAAGAATTGATACAAGTATATATTATATGATTATTTTTCATATTGTTGAACCCATGAATTCTTACATAAAAAAGGAGAAACCATTTTATGAAGGAAGACATCCTATATAGAAAGGAATTCATAGAATGAATATAGAGTTCATAATGTAAAATTTTATAAAATGTACAGATGACTTCAAAATTGTCCTTGGTTTCAAAATCCGGTTTTTAGTTTATAACTCCATGATGCTTTTACAAAATTAAAATATTTAATTTGGTTCACTCGGGAGACAATTAGCCATATAAAACAATGTCTTTATTGAAAAGAATAGTGTTAAATATATATAATAATCTCAGTCTCTGAATCATTAAATATAAGCCTGCTTTTGTACACAGACTTTCCTTTATATACCACCAGGTTTTTCTCAGATAATCTCTAATAACAAGTAGAGCCTGATATACAAGACAAAAAGATGCAGAATTTTCAGTTATCTGTATATAATCTTATGTTCTTAGAAAGGAAATATTTTAAGACTTTTCTTAATAAAGAAAATGTAATTATCCTTCTTTGCAAAATCATTTACTACTAATTCTATTTAAATATAGCTTATTCAAAATAGGAACTGGAAAAATATTGTAAAATAGATTTGTAATAAGGTAAATCTGTGTGTGATTCCTGGGTTAGTTGCTTCCCAGTGGTTTGATTCTGGGCAATTTACTTAACATGTCTAATTTTATCAGTTATGTCTTCAGTAATAGGAGGGTATTTTCTACATCACACTCTGGTATATGTACAAAACAATATGTTGGTCATTTCCTTTATTGATATTATACTAAGAAATATCCATTTATATCTAAGTAATTGGTAAAAGATATAAAAATTAGTCTTATCTGTTCATGAAATAGAAATTAGATGTCAAACACAATTTGTAAGTCCTTTTCAATTTACTATTGCTTTGAAAATAGCAGGAGTTTTTATTCCTTTTTACTCTGACACCAACAACCCACCAACATTGGAAATTTTAGGGTTTATGTGCATTGCTATTGTTAGTGTTCATCATGGCAACCACATGGAAAGATCCTGATGAGAAAGGAACACACCCAAAGATAAGCAGCCTAACTGAAGCAGAGAAAGAGATAGTGCTGATGCCTTAATTTTACCACCTACAATATCTGAAAGCAGGAAAAAAAAATGTATTCAATACGGTTGTATGAATCAACCAACTTTCTTTTTTGCTTAAAAAATTTTAAATTCGGATACTCTAATCAGTTATGCTAAGGTTATAAGATTTACTAAGTAAAGACTTTTATTTTCTTGTACACTTATTTTCTTTAAACACACCTCATTTTCTTCGTTGACTTGAAGTTTTTTTTACATGTGATTACAAAAATGATAATATCATTGGAAGTATGGCATTTAATATTTTGAAGGAGGTGTTATATGATATTGACTCAAGATCTACAATATAATTTTATATTTGTAATTCCTTTTTGTACAATAAACTGGGCTATGGAGAGAAATATTACAGATGAATCCTTAAAAGAATTTTGAATATTTTATTTATTTTTTATTATTTTTAAAATTGTTAGTTGTTGGCACACAATGTTATATTAGTTTCAGGTGGAAAACATATTACTTCGACAGCTCTGCAAGTTACCCTATGCTCACCACAAGTATAGCTACCGTCTGTCAGCATACAATGCTATTATAATACTATTGACTGTATTCTCTATGCTGTGCCTTTTATGGAGGAAGGAGAGTTGGAAATACAGGCTTCCAGTTACGAAATGAATAAGTCATGAGGATAAAATGTACAACATAGGGAGTTTTGTGAATATATTTAAACAATTTTATCAAAACTAATTGCAACAGCAATTACTGACTACATATTAATAAAATGTATTCATTTTTATCTTTTTTCTTTGCGTCTTCAGAAGAGCTTGATATTTTTTGTTTTTACTCTTAGCAACTGGCTTATTCATAAATTAATGTATTCCTAAAATATAATTTAATTGAAATTATTAAAAATAATATAGAGCACTTGTCATTGTTTTTTATTTTTTCTATATTACCTTGAATGAATAAAAAATGAAACAAAATATGGTGTGTTTATGTACAGCAACTTTGTCATTAAGCTAAATAAGACAAAACTAGCTTCTCCCCGTTTAGGTAAGTATTGAAACTACAGCAGACCAAATATTTCACAGGGATGTTTTTCACTTAGCTCATTTACACAGGCCATTAGGCCTAATTAGTATTTTTTAGTCATAAGTTATTTTTAATAACCTGAGGACTATTGCATTAGTGTTACAATTTATAGGTCTATAAGAAAAGCAAGTTCGAGAAGGGACAATCTCCTAATTTGCATGTGCTAATTAGATAGATATTAATTCTAATTTTAAAATCAGTAATTTAATATTTTTGGTAAACTAGGACAAGATAGTAATTCTAATTAGTTATACCAAATTGTTACTAAATGGAACAGATTTAATAGTCCCTTTGAATCTCTTAAGAAAAGTTTGGTTGTAATAAATATCTCTGCATATTGTTTTGACCTCTGCTTCAACTACACAATCCCAATTTGTTTTAAATGTTTTCCCAGGTACAGGACTCCATGATTAATATCTCTTGCTGTGTTATCTCTGCTGCTAATGAAAAACATTGGGTGTTCTTTCACTTCACAGAATGCAAACGCAGATGAAAAAATTTCACAGGTGAACTCCTTATGAACACTTCTAATTGCTTAGGAACAGTGTTTGAAAATTTCAAGTAATTTGCCATTATTATAATGAATAGCATAAACTGTAATTTTTCATAGTAATTAACTTGTGTCAGCACCATTATTTTTCATTAATTATAAATGAGAAAGAATGAAAGAACACCCGCAGGAACAGATGTGCGAAATTGTCTCTTAGGTTCTGTTTTAGGTTTTGTTTATATTTTTTTCTGTTTTGTTTTTTTTTTTCCCTACTCAGTATACTGTTTGGGTATACTATCAAGCATGAGGAAAATGCAGATGGTGATACCTGTTTGGGGCAGAAGAGACAAAGTTTATTTAATTAGATTGTTGCCTATGAAGTCCATCCAGTGTTTTAACAAAAATTTTTAACTCACATGCCAGATAAAACTACAGGAAAAAAACTAAAACCTACTACTATGTTACTTTTAGTAAATACAGCTAAGATAATTTGAGAAAATGTATTTTGACTATCTTTGTTGTTGTTTTTAGAAAAACAGCCACTATCTGGTTTTGCTAGATTTTAGGCCTATGGTGTGTTAATTGAAGTCAAATTTAAGAGAGGGAAGGAGGCAAGAAGGAAGGAAGAAAGAAAGAAAGGAAAGAAGGAGGAAGAGAGAATGAACTTTTATAGTGATATTTTTGTGGTTGGTTGTATTTTTTTGAATAATTTTACATAACAGCTTTCATTTGGTTTCTAGGGGGCAGAATAGAGGTATATGCTGGATATTTTTGTATTAAATCCACTTTTTTAAACCTCTTATGTAATAATTAACCTAAAATTATTGTATTCTGAATTTGCTGTAACCTTATAGTCCATTAGGATGGTAACCTGACTGGCAGAAATCTAGAGCTATCATGTGTGTTGGCTCTTCACAAGTTTCGATCAGAACTGTCCTCACAATCATTTTTATCACATGATGGCAAAAAAAGGCTGAATTGTCAATTTTCTCCAAGGAGAATTTCTCTGGAAAGTTCGCTTTCTTTTTTATCATAATTTTCCTCAGCATTGTTCCACTTATTTATCCCTAGCTAACTGGGTTCCTCTAGATTCATACTGTGTTTCACATACTTTCCTACCCATGGAACCCAATTAAAATGTTCTGATTTGATTTACATCTATTTGCTTATGCTTTTTATTTTATTTATTTATTTATTTATTTATTTATTTATTTATTTATTTAGGAGGGAAATCTCTGTTTTTTCCTTAACTTTTATTAGTTAATCATACAGTACAATATTGGTTTCTGGAGGAAAATTTAGTGATTCATCACTTACATATAACACCCAGTGCTCCTCACAAGTGCCCTCTTTAGTACCCATCACCCATGTAATACCTACCACCCTCCATCAATACTCAGTTTGTTCTCTATCCGTAAGAATCACTTATGGGGGTGCCTGGGTGGCTCAGTCAGTTAAGTGCTCCAACTGTTGATTTTGGCTCAGGTCATGATCTCAAGTCATGATCTCAGGGTCGTGAGTTCTGAAGCCCCCCGTTGGGCTCCTCACTGGGCATGGAGCCTGCTTGAGATTCTCTCTCTTCCTCTGCCCCTCCCCTCCTCACATGCTTATGTGCTCTCTCTCTCTCTCTCAAAAAAAAAAAAAAGTGGCTTCTGCAAGAAGAGAAGTGCAGTGGGTAGGGTTTCAAAGAAATTTAGTTATTCTTGTTACCCTAGTCCTCCAGAGTTTCCTAATGTTATTATTACAATTATTAGACTCCAATAATTTTCCCAGTAGATAGGATGAAGTTGTGAATCATATAGGTAGCCTACTTTGACAACTAATTGTATCTATGTCTGTGTCTGTGTCTATGTCTGAATGTGTTCCCAGTCCTATCAGCACAGCCATAAAATAATTTTTTCAGCATGGTTATTTATGTTTTGGGGCAATGTCTAGGTTATGTCTAAGGGATTTGAACTTGTCATCTTAACTTATCCAGTGTTCTGGTGCAACCAAATCATCCAGCCTAATGGATACTGTCAGTGTTTTCAGTGCCAGTTGACAGCTCTTGTGTTAAATTGGAAGAACAAGTATCCAGTATCCTGTGGGTTTTACTATCAATCTGCTTACATGATTTGATGACATATTTTACCATTATATGCCAATGGCTAAAGGCTTCCCATGCCGTGTCTTTTATTATTTCTTAATAGCCAATTCTGAATACCCCACTTTTCTTTTTTTAATGTATTTTTTTAAGATTTATTTATTTGAGAGAGAGAACACCCGTGAGCACGGGGAGGAGCAGAGGCAGAGGGAGAGAATCTCTAGCAGACTCCCCATGGAGTGCAGAGTCCTATGCAGGGCTCAATCCCACCCCATGAACTTGAGATTATAACCCTAGCCCAAACCAGGGGTCTGACGCTCAACACACTGAACCACCTAGGAGCCCCTGAATACCCCACATTAATTAAGTAAATCTTGTCAAAAGCCAGTCTAGTACCAACTGTGATGCTAATTAGGATTCTTCGATTGTACTCAATAAAATCTCTCAATTTATCAAATAATTTAAAAATTGAAAAAGAATCATGTTATGGAAAGTATACTGGGTAGCTGTCAGAATTGATAAAATGAGAAAAAATATCTGATTCAGACATCAAACAACCAGAGTAACTCTGGCTATCTTAGAAGTAGAGACTTATTGGCAGTGTGTAATTTGGAATCATCTGAGTGACACAGCTTCAAAATTGTTGGGATACTGCATTTCCAATATAAAAGGACTAAATTTAATGTTAATTGACTTGGCAGGAATTAACCAAATAAGATAATAATATGGGCCCTAAACTCTATAAGCATTTTGGTTTATTTTACTTTCTTTTAGTACAGAATTCATTTGCTTTTATTAGTTTATTTTTGCAGTAGTTTGGGAAGTATACATCCTTTAAAAAACTCTTACCATTCTAAAAAACTTTTTAATTATAAAAGTTAATAATGAAATAATATTTTACCGTATGCCATCAACACACATCATCCCTATACAATGTGAAAATTAGTAATTTATATCCTCATATAGTCTTCTATATTATGCTGCTTTGTATAATATGCATTTAAGATTTTTTCATTTCTTTTCATGGCTTCATAGCTCATTTCTTCTTAGCACTTAGTAGTATTCCATTGTCGGATATACCATAGTTTATTTAACCATTCAGCTACTGAAGAACATCTTGGTGTTCTTTTGGCAATTGCGAATAAAACTGCTATAAATATCTGTGTACAAGTTCTTGTATAAACATAAATTTTCAACTCCTTTGGGTAAATACCAAGGAGGGTGATCACTGAATCTTACGGTGAGTAGTGTTTAGTTTTATAAGAAACCACCAAACTGTCTCCCAAAGTGACTGTCCCATTTTGCATTCCCACCAACCATGAATGAGAGTTGCTATTGCTCTACATTCTTGCCCGCAATTGTGTCTACAGTGTTTTGTATATTGGCCATTCTAATAGATGTGTACTGGTATCTCATTTTTTTAATTTGCATTTCACTGAGGAAATATGATGTGGAACATCTTTTCATATGCTTATTTGCCATCTGTATATCTTCTTTGGTGAGGTGTCTTCTAAGGTATTTGGCTTATTTTTAGATCAGATTGTTTTCCTTTTTTCTTCACTTTTTTTGTGCATACTAAATATAATTTATTTTTAGAAGTAATGAGTCATTAACAGGCACTTCAAGAGGCAATTAAAAGTAAATGGATAGGAGTTGACTATAAGGCTTGGAGATTTCTTTTTTTGAGATATAATTGACATGTAATTTTGCATATACAAAGGTATAAAACCCATTGATATGATTATATATTGCAATTTGATTACCAGTATGGCATTAGCTAACACATTTATTGGGTCATGTAATACCATTTCTTTATTGTGATGAGAACAATTAAGATCTAGTCTCAGGGAGACATCACCAAGGTGGTGACATAGATTATTCCTGACTTTGCTCCCTCATACAAGAACAACTATCCTCAGAGGTTGAACAGTTACCTCATCCAAAAATAAACCATAATAGCAGGCCTTACCTGCCTGAAGAGATTATCAGCAGACACAGCCAGAAACCCAAACTGGGCTGACTGGTGAAAAACTGTCTCTGCCAAACCAAACCTGCAAAGTGTGGGAGAAGAGCCCTAATAACTCAGATGCATAGATACCAGTGTAAAGAATCAAATATTACAAAAAATCAGGTAAATATGACACCACCAAAGGAAACAAATAAAGCTCCAATAACTGACCCTAAGGAAATGAAAATCTATGAACTGTCAGACAAAGAATTAGGAATAATCCTCTTAACGAAGTTAGTTAACTGCAAGAAAACACAGACAACTAAACAAAATTAGGAAAACAGTGCAAGAACAACACAAGAAGTTTGACAAGGAAAGAACCACCACCACCACCAATAAGAATAACAACAGAAAACCTAGAGTTGAAAACTTCAGTAACTAAACTGAAGAATTCAATAGAGAGTTTCAAAAGTAGATTGGAGCATGCAGAAGAAAAAATCAATGACCTGGAGGATAGAATATTTGAAATAATTAGAAAATTATCCCTTCAGAGGAGCAAAAAAGAATGAAAAAGACTAAACAAAACCTATGGGAATTATGGTGCACAATGAAAAGGATCAATATTATTGTGGGTACTACACACAGAGAAGAAAAAGAGAAAGGGGTAGAAAGTATATTTTAAGCAATAATGGCTGAAAACTTTTGGGGAAACTTGGGAAAAAAAAACAGACATCCAGATCCATAAGGTCCAAAGGACTCCAAATAGGTTGAATAGAATAGGGCTACACTGAGACATATTATAAATTAAACTGCCAGAATTCAAAGACAAAGAATTTTAAGAGCAACAAAAGAAAAGTTACATCCAAGGGAACCTCACTAAGACTTTTGGCAGATTTCTTGACAAACTTTTCAGGCCAGGAGAGAATGGGATTGCATATTCAAAATATTGTCTCTATTTGCAGATGACATGATTGTAGAAAAAACCCAGAAAATTCTTAGATCTAATCAATAAATTGAGTAAAGTTGCAGGATACAAAATTAAATACAAAAATCAGTAGCGTTTCTTTACACTAATAGCACATTTTCTGTAAAAGAAATTGATAACGTTTACAGTAAAAAAATACTAGAAATAAATTTAACTAGGAGGTGAAAGATCTCTACTTTGAAAATTACAAGACATTAATGAAAAAATTGAAGAAGATAAAAATAAACAGAAAAGTATACTGTGTTCCTGGTTTGGAAGAATTACTATAATTAAAATGTCAATGATACATAAAGCCATCTATAGATTTAATGCAATCCCTATCAAGATTCCAGTGGCATTTTTTTTCAGAAGTAGAAAAAACAATCCTAAAATTTATATGGAAACACAAAACACCCCAAATAGTCAAAGAAATTCTGAAAAAGAAGAATAAAGCAAGAGGGATCACACTTCCTGATTTCAAGCTATATTATAAAGCTATAGTCATCAAAAAAGTATGGTACTGGCATAAAAACAGACGAATAGTCCAATGGAACAGAATTCAGAGCCCAGAAATAAACCCAGGTATATCTGGGAAAATAATATTTGACAAGAGAGCCAAGAATACTTAGTGGATAAAAGACAGTCTCCTTAATAAATGGTGCAGGGATAATTGGATATTCACATATTTTTAAAAAATGAAACCAGATTCATATCTTACAACACTTATAAAAATTAACTCAAAATGGATTAAGGACTTGAATGTAAATCCTGAAACCATGAAACACCTAGGAGAAATCATAGAAATAAAGCTCCTTGACATGGGTCTTGGTATTGATTATTGGATATGCCACCTAATGTACACTCAGTAAATCAAAAATGAACTATTGGGACCACATCAAACTAAAAGGCTTCAGCCCAAGAAAAGAAACAATCAACAAAGTGAAAAGAAAACCTACAGAATAGGGAAAAAAATTGCAAACCATGTATCTGAAAAGGGGTTAATACCCAAAATGTATAAAGAACACATACAATTCAATAGGAAAAACAAAACAAAACAAACCAATTTGAAAAATGGACAAAGAACTGAATAGACATTTCTCCAAAGAATATATACAGAAAGTCAACATGTACATGAACTCAAAATCACTGATCAAAATCATTGATCATTAGGAAAATGCAAATTGAAACCAGTATGAGATATCACTTCATGCCTCTTAGAATGGCCATCATCAAAAATGCAAGAGTTATAGAGGAGCAAGATGGCAGAGTAGTAGGAGACCTAAATTTCATCTGGTCCCAGGAATTCAGCTAGATAGTTATCAAACCATTCAGGACACCTACAAACTCAACAGGAGATCGAAGAAAAGAATAGCAGCAATTCTATGAACAGAAAAGCGAACACTTTCTGGAAGGTAGGAAGTGCGGAGAAGTGAATCCGAGTCGATATTTGGGAAGATAGATGGCAGGGGGAGGGAGCCTCCGTCAGCCGGCTACCAGCAAGCAATAGAGCAGCAGAGCAAAAGTTGGAACTTTTAGAAGTCTGTTCAGCTGTGGGACGTCACTCCAGTGCCTAAGCGGGGGAAGGGGGAGGACCCTCATTGAGACAGTGTGGTCTCAGGACCCTAGGGGTCCCAGAAAGACCAAGGGTGCCTGAGTGTGGCAGAGCTCCCAAGTATTGGAGCTGGGAAGCTGGCTAGAAAGATGAAGCCAGGGAGTGGGCTCTCAGCTCGGCATTGCCATAAACTGATCCGTGGCATAGTAGGGCCACTGCACTTCTCGCAGGGACCCAACAAGCAGCAGATCCGGGGAGACTCCCCTTCCTCCCCTGGGAGGAGCAGTGCAGGAACCCACTGCAGGAATCTGCTGTGTTTGGAGACTCCACACGGGGTCATGTGCCAGAGATAGAAACGCTCGGTCACAGGCTGGGTGAGCACGGAATGCGGCTAGAGGCCAGGGAGACAAAAGTGATTGACTGCCTTTCTCTGAGGGCTCACTGAGGAGTGGCCCCGAGCTCTCGGCTCTTCCAGGACCAGAGATTGGGAGGTCGCCATATTCACTCTCGTCCTCCAAAGCTATACAGAAAGCTTTCAGAGAACAAAAGCTCCCGAGAGCAAACCCAAGCAGATTACTTAGCCCGGCCCCCGGCAAGGGCAGTGCAGTTCCGCCTCAGGCAAAGACATTTGAGAATCACTGCAACAGGCCCCTCCCCCAGAAGATCTGCAAAAACAGCTAGCCAAGACCAAGTTTACCGATCAATGAGAAAGGCAAAACTCCAGCGCTAGGGGAATGCAGCACATAGAATTCATGGCTTTTTTCCCATGATTCTTTAGTCTTTCAAAGTTAATTTTTTATATTGTCTTTATTTTTCCTTTTTCTATTTTTTTAGTTGAATTTTTCTTCTTTCCTTTTTCAACCAACAACTTATCAATTCCTTTTTTAAAATCTTTTTTAATTTTCATTTTTAAAGTCATATTCTATCCCTTCATTATATTTAACCTTATTATTTGTATATATATAAGTTTTTCTTTCTTTAAAATTATGGGATACACTTTTTTCTAACAGACCAAAATATACCCTAAGTCTAGTGTATGACTTTGTCCTAGTCTTCCACCTAATCAAGTTGTCTTTTTCTAATTTATTTTTACTTTTTTTCATTCTTTTTTTCAACCAAGTTCTTATCTTATCAATTCCTTTTTAAAAATATTTTTTAATTTTCATCTTTACAGTCATATTCCATCCCTTCATCGTATTTACCCTTATTTTTGTGTATATATATATAAGTATTTCTTTCTTTAAAATTTTGGGGGGCAGTTTCTTCAAACAGACCAAATTCACACACAAAGTCTAGTATATGGCTCTGTTCTATTTACCAGCCTGATCATATTCTTTTTTTTTTTTTTTTTTTTTTTCCCCCCCCAGTTTCGGGTCTCTTCTTACTTGTTTAGTGTATATTTTTCTGGGGTCTTTGTTAACCTTTTAGCATTTTGTTCTCTCATTCATCTGTTCTCCTCTGGACAAAATGACAAGATGGAAAAATTCACCTCAAAAAAAAAGAACAAGAGGCAGTACTGACTGCCAGGGACTTAATCAATACAGACATTAGTAAGATGTCGGAAATAGAATTCAGAATGACAATTATAAAGATATTAGCTGGGCTTGAAAAAAGCATAGAAGGTAATAAACAATCCCTTCCTGGAGAAATAAAAGAACTAAAATCTAACCAAGTCAAAATCAAAAAGGCTTTAATGAGGTACAATAAAAAATGGAGGCTCTAACTGATAGGATAAATGAGGCAGAAGAGAGAATTAGTGATAAGGAGACCAAATGATGGAGAATGAAGAAGCTGAGAAAAAGAAAGACAAACAACTACTGGATCACAAGGGCAGAATTCGAGAGATAAGTGATACCATGAAGCAAAACAACATTAGAATAACTGGGATCCCAGAAGAAGAAGAAAGAGAGAGAGGGGCAGAAGGTATATTGGAGCAAATTATAGCAGAGAACTTCCCTAATTTGGGGAAGGAAACAGGCATCAAAATCCAGGAAGCACAGAGAACCCCTCTCAAAATCAATAAAAATAGGTCAACACCCCGACGTCTAATAGTAAAACTCACAAGTCTCAGAGACAAAGAGAAAATCCTGAAAGCAGCTCTGGACAAGAGGTCTGTAACCTACAATGGTAGAAACATTAGATTGGCAACAGACCTATCCACAGAGATCTGGCAGGCCAGAAAAGACTGGCATGATACATTCAGAGCACTAAACGAGAAAAATATGCAGCCAAGAATACTATATCCAGCTAGGCTGTCATTGAAAATAGAAGGAGAGATAAAAAGCTTCCAGGACAAACAAAAACTAAAAGAATTTGCAAACACAAAACCAGCCCTACAAGAAATATTGAAAGGGGTCCTCTAAGAAAGAGTTTAAAAGTAACATAGACCAGAAAGGAACAGAAACAACATACAGTAACAGTCACCTTACAGGCAATACAATGGCACTAAATTCATATCTTTCAATGGTTACCCTGAATGTAAATGGGCTAAATACCCAAATCAAAAGACACAGGGTATCAGATTGGATAAAAAAAGCAAAACTCATTGATATGCTGTCTGCAAGAGACTCATTTTCGACCCAAAGATGCCTCCAGATTTAAAGTGAGGGGGTGGAAAACCATTTACTATGCTAATGGACATCAAAAGAAAGCTGGGGTGGCAGTCCTCTTATCAGACAAATTAGATTTTAAACCAAAGACTGTAATAAGAGATGAGGAAGGACACTATATCCTACTTAAAGGGTCTATCCAACAAGAAGATCTAACAATTGTAAATATCTATGCCGCTAACATGGGAGCAGCCAATTATATAAGCCAATTAATAACAAAAGCAAAGAAACACATTGACAATACAATACTTTAACACTCCCCTCACTGAAATGGCCAGATCATCTAAGCAAAAGATCAACAAGGAAATAAACACTTTAAATGGCACACTGGACCAAATGAACTTCACAGACATATTCAGAACATTCCATCCCAAAGCAACGGAATACACATTCTTCTCTAGTGCCCGTGGAACATTCTCCAGAATCGATCACATCCTAGGTCATAAATCAGGTCTCAACCGGTACCAAAAGATTGGGATCATGCCCTGCCTATTTTCAGACAACAATGCTTTGAAACTAGAACTCAATCACAAGAGGAAAGTCGGAAAGAACTCAAATACATGGAGGCTAAAGAGCATCCTACTAAAGAATGAATGGGTCAACCAGGAAATTAAAGAAGAATTTTAAAAATTCATGGAAACAAATGAAAATGACAACACAACTATTCAAAATCTTCTGGGATGCAGCAAAGGCGGTCCTAAGAGGAAAGTATATAGCAATACAAGCCTTTCTCAAGGAACAAGAAAGGTCTCAAATACACAACCTAACCCTACACCTAAAGGAGCTGGAGAAAGAACAGCAAATAAAGCCTAAACCCAGCAGGAGAAGAGAAATAATAAAGATCAGAGCAGAACAATGAAATAGAAACCAAAAGAACAGTAGAACAGATCAACGAAACTAGGAGCTGATTCTTTGAAAGAATTAATAAGATTGATAAACTCCTGGCCAGACTTATCAAAAAGAAAAGAGAAAAGACCCAAATAAATAAAATCATGAATGAAAGAGAATCACAACCAACACTAAAGAAGTACAAGCAATTATAAGAACATATTCTGAGCAACTATATGCCAGCAAATTAGATAATCTGGAAGAAATGGATGAATTCCTAGAGATGTATAAACCACTAAAACTGAACCAGGAAGAAATAGAAAACCTGAATAGACCCATAAGCAGCAAGGAAATTGAAATAGTAATCAAAAATCTCCCAACAAACAAGAAAGAGCCCAGGGCCAGATGTCTTCCCAGGGCAATTCTACCAGACATGTAAAGAATTAATACCTATTCTTCTGAAACTGTTCCAAAAAATAGAAATGGAAGGAAAACTTCCAAACTCATTTTATGAGGCCAGCATTACCTTGATCCCAAAACCAGACAAAGACCCCATCAAAAAGGAGAACTATAGATCAATATCCCTGATGAACATGGATGTAAAAAATCTCACCAAAATACTAGCCAATATGATCCAACAGTACATTAAAAGGATTATTCAGCACGACCAAGTGGGATTTATTCCTGGGCTGCAAGGTTGGTTCAACATCCGCAAACCACAGATAAAAGTTCCATTTCTATACACCAACAAGACAGAAGAAAGAGAAATAAGGAGTCGATCCCACTTACAACTGCACCCCAAACCATAAGATACCTAGGAATAAATCTAACCACAGAGGCAAAGAATCTGTACTCAGAAGACTATAGAATACTCATGAAAGATACTGAGGTAGACACCAAGAAATGGAAAAATGTTCCATGCTCATGGATTGGAAAAACAAATATTGTGAAAATGTCTATGCTACCTTCAGCAATCTTCATATTTAATGCAATCCCTATCAAAATACCATCCACTTTTTTCAAAGAAATGGCACAAATAATCCTAAAATTTGTATGGAACCAGAAAAGACCCCTGATAGCCAGAGGAATCTTGGAAAAACTCTGGCATCACAATTCCGGACTTCAAGCTCTATTACAAAGCTGTAATCATCAAGACAGTATGGTACTGGCACAAAAACATACACATCGATCCATGGAACAGAACAGAGAGCCCAGAAATGGACCCTCAACTCTACGGTCAACTAATCTTCGACAAAGCAGGAAAGAATGTCCAATGGAAAAAAGACAGGTCTCTTCAACAAATGGTGTTGGGAAAATTGGACAGCCACATGCAGAAGAATGAAATTGGACCATTTCCTCACACCACACAGAAAAATGGCCTCAAAATGGATGAAAGTCCTAAATGTGAGATAGGAATGCATCAAAATCCTTGAGGAGAACACAGGCAGCAACCTCTTTGACCTCAGCCACAGCAACTTCTTCCTAGAAACAATGTCAAAGGCAAGGGAAGCAGGGGCAAAAATGAACTCTTGGGACTTCATCAAGATAAAAAGCTTTTGCACAGCAAAGGAAACAGTCAACAAAACCAAAAGACAACCGACAGAATGGGAGAAGATATTTGCAAATGACATATCAGATAAAGGGCTAGAATCCAAAATCTATAAAGAACTTCTCAAACTCAACACCCAAAGAAAAAATAATCCAGTCAAGAAATGGGCAGAAGGCATGAACAGATATTTCTGCAAAGAAGACATCCAAATGGCCAACAGACCCATGAAAAACTGCTCAACATCACTTGGCATCATGGAAATCCAAATCAAAACCTCAGTGAGATAGCACCTCACATGAGTCAGAATGGCTAAAATTAACAAGTCAGGAAATGACAGATGTTGGGGAGGATGTGGGAGAAAGGGGAACCCTCCTACACTGTTGGTGGGAATGCAAGTTGGTGCAGCCACTCTGGAAAACAGTATGGAGGTTCCTCAAAAAGTTGAAAATAGAGCTACCCTATAACTCAGCAATTGCACTACTGAGTATTTACCCCAAAGATACAAATATAGTGATCCAAAGGGGCACATGCACACCAATGTTCATAGCTACAATGTCATAATAGCCAAATTATGGAAAGAGCCTAGATGCCATCAACATATGAATGGATAAAGAAGAAATGGTATATATATATACAATGGAATATTATGCAGCCATCAAAAAATGAAATTTGCCATTTGCAACGATGTGGATGGAACCAGAGGTTATTATACTAAGTGAAATAAGTCAATCAGAGAAAGATAAGTATCATATGATCTCACCGATACGAGGAATTTGAGAAACAAGGCAG
Organism: Phoca vitulina; assembly: GCF_004348235.1. NCBI lineage: Eukaryota > Metazoa > Chordata > Mammalia > Carnivora > Phocidae > Phoca > Phoca vitulina. The sequence continues at coordinate 26,724,663 of NW_022589709.1, forward strand.
AGGATCATAGGGGAGGGAGGGAAAAATGAAACAAGACAAAACCAGAGTGGGAGCAAACCATAAGAGACTCTTAATCTCAGGAAACAAACTGAGGATTTCTGGAGTGGAGGGGGTGGGAGGGATGGGATGGCTGGGTGGTGGACATTGGGGAGGATATATGCTATGGTGAGTGCGCTGTGAATTTTGTATGACTGATGAATCACAGACCTGTACCCCTGAAAGAAATAATACATTGTATGTTAATAAAAAAAATTAAAAAAAATACAAGAGTTAGTAAATGCTGGCATGGATGTATAGCAAAGGGAACCCTTGTGCACTGTTGATCGGACTATAGATTGATGCAGCCACTATGGAATACAGTATGGAAAATCCCCCCCAAAATTAAAAATAGAACTACCATATATGACCCAGCAATTTCACTTTTGGGAATATATAGAAGGAAAATGAAAACACTAACTTGAAAAGATACATGCACCCCCATGTTCATAGCAGCCTTATTTACAATAGCCAAGACATGGAAACAATGTAAGTGTCCATTAGTGGATGAATGGATAAATAACTTGTGGTACATATATATACAATGGAATAATATTGAGCCATAAAAAATAAGTAAATCCTATCATTTGCAATAACATGGATGGACCTTGAAGGAAGTATGCTAAGTGAAATAAGTCCAACAGAAATGAGAAATACTTTATGATTTCATTTATATTGAAATCGAAAGAAAGAAAAAGAAAGAAAGAAAGAAAGAAAGAAAAAGAAAGAAAAGAAAGAAAGAAAGAAAGAAAGAAAGAAAGAAAGAAAGAAAGAAAGAAAGAAAGAAAGAAAAAGAAAAAGAAAAAGAAGGAAAGGAAGGAAAGAAGGAATGAAAAAGACTCAGAAAAAGAGACCAGACTTGTGGTTACGAAATGTGGAGGGTGGGTGGGAATGGGGTAGCTGGAGGAAGGTGGTCAGAAAGTATAAACGTCCAATTAAAAGATAAGTGCTAGAGATATAATTAATGTACAACATGATGACTATAGCTAACACTTCTATACAATATACAAGAACTTTTTTTTTTTAAAGATTTTATTTATTTGACAGAGAGAGACACAGAGAGAGAAGGAACACAAGCAAGGGGAGTGAGAGAGGGAGAAGCATGTTTCCCGCTGAGCAGGGAGCCCAATGTGGGGCTTGATCCCAGGATCCTGGGATCATGACCTGAGCCGAAGGCAGACACTTAACGACTGAGCCACCCAGGTGCCCCAAGAAAGTTGTTAAGAGTAAATCTTAAGAGTTCTCATCACAAAAAGATTTTTTCTTTTTTTTTCTTATTTTATTGTATCTGTATAACATGGATGCTGGTTGAACCTGTCATGGTAATCATTTTACAATATATGTAAATCAAACCATCATGCTCTTTGCCTTAAACTTAAACAGTGATGTATGTCACTGTTTATTATTTCTCAGTAAAACTGGGGAGAGGGGTTAGTCTCTTAACAACTTTGAAGTATATAATACAGTATTACTGAGTGTAATCATAGTGCCGTGCATTGGATTTCCAGAAATTATTCATCTTTTGTTGTAAGTTTGTATTCTTTAATAGCATCTTTCCAATTCTTCCAACCTCAGCCCTTGCTAACTACCACTGTACTCTCTGTTTCTAGGAGTTCAGCTTTTTTAGATTCCACATATTAGTGATAAGATACAGATTTGTCTTTCTCTCTCTGGCTTAACTCAGCATAATGTCCTCAATTTCTATTCATATTTCACAAGTGGCAGAATTTCCTTCTTTCTCATGGCTGAATAATATTGTATATAAAACACATCTTTATTCATTCATCCAATGGTGGACACATGTCATTAATGCTGCAGTAAACATGAGAGTGCAGATATCTTTCTGATATCCTGATTTTATTTTCTTTGACTATATACCTAGAAGTGGGATTGCTGGATCATATGATACCAGTAATTTTTAATTTACTTTTTAAAAATTTTTGAGGAAACTTCATTCTGTTTTTTGTCGTGATGAACCAATTTACATTCTCACTAACAGTAAACAAGGATTCCTTTATCTCCACATCCTCAGCAATACTTGTTACCTTTTGTCTTCTTGATGATAGAACATTCTAACGTGTGAGATGTTATCTCATTGTGGTTCTGATTTGTATTTCTCTGGTGATTAGTGATGTTGGGCATCTTTTAATGTACCCTTTGGCCATTTGGATGTCCTGTTTGGAAAAAAACATTTCTGTTCAGTTCCTCTGCCTACGTTTTAATCAGATTATTTGTTTGCTATTGAGGTGAATGCGTTCTTTACATATTTTGGATATTAGCCCCTTACCCAATATATGATTTGCAAAGATTTTATCCTATTTGTTAGGTGCCTTTTCATTTTGTTGCTGTTTTCTTTTGCTGTACATAAGTTTTTAGTTTGATGTAGTCTCACTTGTTGATTTTTGCTTTTATTGCATGTGCTTTTTGTGTCTTATCTGAAAAATCATTACTAAAGCTCATGTCTTGGAACATCTTCCCTATGTTTTTTCCAAAAGTTTTATAGTATCAGGACTTATGTTTATGTTTTTAATCCATTTTGTTAATTTTAGTGAATAGTGTAAGATAGGCTCCAATTTCATTTTTCTGTGTGTGGTTGTCCAGTTTTTTCAGCATTTTTTGTTTAAGAAACTGTCCTTTCCCCATTGAGTTTTATTGGTCCCCTTGCCAAGTATAATTGACCATACATACAGGAGTTTATTTCTGGGCTTTCTATTCTATTTTGTTTGGTCTGTGTGGCCATTTTTTAAGCTGGTGCCATACTGTTTTAATTACTATAGCTTTGTAATATTGTTTGAAATCAGAAAGTGTGATGCCTCCAGCTTTGTTCTTCTTTAATGGGATTTCTTTGGCTATTTGGGTTCTTATGTGGTTCCATACAAATTTTAGGATTTTTTTTCTATTTCTGTGAAAAATGCTATTGGAATTTTGGTAGGGATTATATCAAACCTATAGATGGCTTTGGATAATACATTTTAATGTACTTTGGAACATTAATATTTTAATGTACTTTGCTACATCATAGCTTTGGGACATTTTACTAATATTAATTATTCTAATAATGAACATGGGATATCTTTCCATTTCTTTATGTTGTCTTCCATTTCTTTCATTAAAGTCTTAAGTTTTCAATGTAAAGATTTTTCACTTCCTTGGTTAAATGTATTCCTAAGTATTTTATTGTTTTTCAGAAAAGTCATTATTAATGTATAAAAATTCTGAATATTGATTTTATACCCTGCAGCTTTACTGAATTCATTGATGACTTCTAACAGTGCTTGGTTGTCTTTATGATTTTCTATATTGAGATATTCCCCAACTTATGATGGTTAGACTTAAAATTTTTCAACTTTACAGTGATGTGAAAACAGTACACATTCAGTAGAAACCATACTTCAAGTTTAATTTTTGATCTTTTTCCAAGCTAGCAATATGCAGTATGCTACTCTCTCATGATTCTCAGCAGTGGCAGTGAGATGCAGCTCCCAGTCAGCCACACAATCAGAAAGGTAAACAAACAGTACGTTTAAAACCATTCTGTGCCCATATAACCATTCTCTTTTTTCATTTTCAGGAGAGTATTCAATAAATTATGTGAAATATTTAACACTATTATATATAATAGGCTTTGCTGTAGAGAATTTTGCTCAGTGTTAGGCTAATGTAAATATTCTGAGCACATTTAAGGTCAATTAGGTTACATGTATTAAATGCCTTTTTGATAAAACTGTTTTCAATGTTCAGTGGGTTTATCAGTATGTAACCTGATAATAAGTCAAGGAATATCTATATAAGATCATATCATCTGCAAATAACAACACTTTTACTTCATCTTTCCAATTTGGATACCTTTTATGTCTAGATTATTCCTTGTCTTACTGTTCTAGCTAGTACTTCCGGTGCTATATTGAATAGGGTGATGACAGTGGGCACTTGTATTGTACCTGATCTTAGAAAAATAACTTTCAACCTTTCACCATTGAGTATAATGTTAGCTATGAGTTTATTGAATATAGCTTTATTGTTTTGAGGTATACTCCTTTTATACCAAAATTGTTGAAGATTTTTATCATGAAAGGATGTTGTATTTTTTCAAATGTTTTATGTGCATTTATTAGGATGACCATATGATTTTTCTTTTATTCTCTTACTGTGGTATATCACATTAATTTAAGTGTGTTCAACCATCCTTACATCTCAGAAATGAACCCCACTTGGTCATGGTGTATGGTCCTTTCAGTGTGCTGTTGAATTCAGTTTGCTAATATTTTGTTGAGAATATTTTCATCTGTAACCATCAGGGATGTTGATCTATAGTTTTATTTTCTTGTAATGTAGTGTTATCTGACTTTGGTATCAAGATAATGATGGCCTCATAAAATACATTTGGAAGTGTTCCCTCTTCCTTTCCTCCTCGGTTTTTTGGAAGAGTTTGTGAAGGATTGGAGTTGTTGTTTTTTTTAACGTTTGATGGAATTCACTAGTGCAACCATCTTCTGGGCTTTTGTGTGTTGGGAGGTTTTTGATTACTGATTCAATCTCTACTCATTATTGGATTGTTCATACTTTTTATTTCTTCATGATTCAGTCCTGGTAGGTTGTGTGTTTTTAGAAATTTATATCTTCTAGTTTATTTAATTTGTTGGTATATAATTGCTAACAATAGTCTCTTATGATCCTATGTATTTCTGTATTATCAATTGTAATGCCTCTTCTTTCATTTCTTATTTTATTCATTTGAGTCTTCTCTCTTTTATTCTTAGTCTAGCTAAAAGTCATTATTTTCTTTTTATCTTTTCAGATTACCAGCTCTTAGTTTCATTGATCTTTCCTATTGTTTTTTCTAATCTTTATTTCTTTTATTTCCACGTTGATCTTTGTTATTTCTTTTCTTCCACTAAGTTTTGGCTTAGTTTGTCCTTTTTTTTCCCCCTAGTATACTGAGATGTAAAGTGAGGTTCTTTGAGTTTATCTTGTTTCTTAATGTAAGTATTTATCACTATAAACTTGCTTCTTAGAACTACTTTTGCAGAGTTCATATATTTTGATACTGTTTTTGTTTATTTCGAGATACTTCTTGATATTCCTTTGATTTCTTCTTTGACCCATTTGTTGTTCAGAAGCATGTTGTTTAATCTACACATACTTGTGATTTTTGCAGTTTTCTTTTTGTCATTGATTTCTAGTTTCATACCATTGTGATTGGAAAATATACATGGTAATTTGAATCTTCTTAAGTTTCCTGAGACTTGTTTTGTGGCCTGTCACATGATCTGTCTTGGAGAATGTTTTGCGTACATTTGAGAGGAATATTTATGCTGCTTCTGTTGAATGGAATGTTCTATAAATTTCTGTTATATGAATTTGGTCTAGTGTTTGGTTCAAGTTCAGTGTTACCTTGCTGATTTTCTGTCTGAATGATCTATCCATTGAGGAAAGAGGGTTATTGAAGTTCCCTACTGTATTATTGTCTGTTTCTCCCTTCGGATCTGTTAGTATCTCAATGTTGGGTGTATATATTTATGATTGTTATTATCTCTTTTTGATTAACTGACTCCTTTATCATTATATAATAATCATTTTTGTCTCTCATTTTCATTTTTGGCATAAAGTCTACTTTGGTATAAGTATCACTATCTCTACTTGCTTTTGTTTTCTATTTGCATGGAATATCTTTTTCCATCTGTGAGATACTAGAAAAAATATATTGATCTCTGCTCCAGGTTCTAACAAGGTGACTCTGAGTAGGCCCCTGGATGGCTCCTGGTTAGTGCTAGTCACCAGAAAGACTAAGCAATGATTAAAAGTTTGGGATTTTTAGTCACCACTCTCCCCATTCCTTGAGAAGATAAAAGAGCTGAAAATTGAGTTAATGATCAATCATGCCTATGTGATAAAGCCTCCATAAAAATTCCAATAGTATAAGTTTCAGAGAGCTTCCAGATTGTTAACACATCCATGTACTGGGAGGGCGATGCACCCCAGTTCCACGGGGACAGAAGCTGCTCCACTTGGGACCCTCCCAGACTTTATGCTATGTATCTTTTCATCTGGCTATTCATTTCTATCTTTCATCATATCCTTTAATAAGATGGTAGATGTTAGAAGGTGTTTTCCTGAGTTCTGTGAGCTGCTCTAGCAAATTAATGTAATCCAAAAGGGAAGGAAGTTATGGGAACCTCTGTTATATGGCCAAGTCAGACAGAAGTTGTAGGTAACCTGCACAGCCACTACTTGTGATTGGCATCTGAAGTGGGAGGCCGTTTCATGGAACTGAGCCCTTAACCTGTGAGATCTGATGCTATCTTCAGGTAGAGAGTGTCAGAATTGAGTTAATTATAGGACACCCACCTGGTATTGCAGGGAATTGCTTTGTGTAGGGAAATCTCCACACATCTGATGTCAAAAGTATTGTGAGTGTGGTAGTGTTCTGTGTAAAAATAAAGGAGACACATAGGAGGAGAGCAGTAGGTTTTTCAGTAGACCAGCCCTTCACTTTGAGACTATGTGTGTTTTTATAGCTGAAGCGAGTCTCTTACAGACAGCATACAGTTGGGTCTTGGGTTTTTGATTGTTTTTATCCTTCCAGGCACTCTGTATGTTTTGATTGGTGAATTCAATCCATTTATGTTTAGAGGAATTATTGATATGCAAGGACATACTAATGACATCTTATTATTAATTACTTTCTGGCTGTTTTGTATTTATATTGTTGGGTTTTTTTCCTTCTGTTTCTACCTACCTTTGTGAATTGGTGATTTTCTGGGATGATATGCTGGTTCACCTTTCTTTATCTTTTGTGAGTCTACCCTAGGTTTTTGCTTTATGGTTACATGAAGCTTACAGAAATCATTTTACAGATATAACAATCCATTTTAAACTGATAGAAACCTAATTTCAATTGCTTACAAAGTTGCTACCCTTCTATTCCTCCTTTCATGTTTTTAATGTCTCAGTTTACCTCTTTTATATTGTGTATTCATTAACAATTTGTAGTGGTTATAGTTACACTATTTTTCTTAAACTATTGTACTATAGATAAGTGTTTCACGCACTTATATTGCAGAATTAGTTTTTAAAATCTAACTATATTTATTTATTTTACTAGTGTGTTGTATATTTTTATTTATATTCATGTTACTAATTAGCATCTTTTCACTTTAGCTGAAGAACTTTCAGCATTTCTTGTAAGGCAAGTGTAGTGGTGATGAACTCCTCTCCCTTTTCTTGATCTTTTTTTTTTCAGTTTAGAAAAGCCTTTAATTCTGCATCATATCTGAATGATAACATTGCTGGATAGAGTATTCTCAGTTGGCTTTTTTCTTTTCCTTTTGACACTTTGAATTTATCATTATATTCTTTCCTGGCCTATAAGGTTTCTGCTGAGAAATTCAAAATTCCTATCTTCTAACTCACGGATTCTGTCTTCTGTTTGGTTTTTTCTGATGTTGATGCTCTCTTTTTCATATATATTTTTTAATTTCATTCATTTCCTTTTTCATCTCCAGCACCTCTGTTTGGTTATTTTTTATGATTTTTATATTTTTGATAAATTTCTCATTTTGTTCATATATTGTTTTTCTTATTTCATTGAATTATCTGTCTTTTCTTATAGCTTGTTGAGTTTCCTTAAAACAGCTATTTTGAATTCTTTATCAGCTAGGTTGAAAAATTCTCTGTCTTTGAATTTCCTTACTTGAGGATTTTTGTTACCTTTTCATGATGACATATGTTACCTTCATTCTTCATGTTTCTTGTATTTTTTGTCTTGCTGTTTTCACATTTGAAATAGCCGACACCTCCTCCTAAATCTGTACTTGTTGTCCTCCAGTGTTAGATTTTTTTCATTGGTCTTGCTTATATCTGGCATTTTCCCCAACTTTGTATGAATACACCTGCTCCCCACTTCTTTCTCCCTCTTGTGGCTGAATCCTTAAGTTTGTATGTTTTCTCTTGTTTTTACAACTCAGTAGGCTGGCTGTTGGAAACCTTTCATTTGTTTTCCAGAAAGTAGCACAATAGCTTAGGTTTGTGTTTTCTTCTTTGCCTGCTTTGATTTTCTGAGCACATGCTATATTCAGGGAGCATTTCCTTGCTGCTGCACTCATGAGCATTCACAAGGAGCCAGCTGCAGAGTGGGAAGAAGTGTAGGTTTAGCACTCAGTGTGGGGTTGGGGGTACCCATGGGTGGGTGTGGGTATCCTTGGATGAGGTCCTCCCAGCAGCTTTGGACAGGCTTCCTGCTGGAGTCCGTACCAGTCAACAGGAACTGCATCCCATTAATGCCCTTTGATTATCTTTTATGCCTCTTTCCTGCTCTCCCTACTACCGCCCCCCACCCCACCCCCAGCCACGGAGGTCCTGCCTCAGTACTCTCGGTGCTGCTGGAGAGAAATGGGTTTCTCAGAATCCTACACAACTGGAGTATTTGTGTACTCATTCACTACTCTTCTTTTATCTGTGAGAGAGGTCATTGCTGGCTAGTTCAGTTCTGTTCTGTGTGGCTCTGGAGGAGGGACAATGCTGGCAAAGTTCCTCTAACCTGCTTTAGTGCATCCAAACTCATGTTTGTTTTTTTTTTTTCCTCCAAGGGAATATTGGAATTTCTCCTCAGGAAGGCTAGACTTCTACAAAATCTCTGTTGTCTCTGAGTGCCTAAATCAGCACTTTCTAGGTTTTCCCTACATGACCAAGAAGAGATGGGCCTAATATGTTGGCTTCTGTTGGTTCCACAGATATTACTGAGGTCTGTCTGCTTAATATCCAATGCACAGGTGGGCAAGGCTTCTCCCAGGTCCTTAGGTATATGGTACTGGATCCCACAATTTCTAGAGGTACTTCTGTTTCTGAAGGGGTGCTTATTTTTAGTTCTTAAGAAGGGGGACAAAAGGGAGAGATGCTGTACTGCCATGATGCTGACATCAGCCTGATTTCTTATTGTTGAGTTTTAAGAGTTATTTGTATATTTTGGATATCAGTCCTTTATCAGAGGTATCTTTTGCAAATACTTTATCAATCAGTTTGTGGCTTGTCTTATTCTCTTGACGTCTGTTGCAGATCAGAGTTTCTAATATTAATGAAGTCTAGTTTATCAATTATTTCTTTCTTGGATAATGCCTTTGGTGTTTTATTGAAGAAGTCATCATCATATCCAAGATCATCTAAGTTTTATTATTTTACAATTTAAAGTGTTAAAAAAAGAATATACAACAGACACTATATGTGGCATGTAACGTCTAAAATATTTACTACATTGCCTTTTATAGAAAAGGTTTGCTGACCCTTTAATTACCCAAAAATAGTATTTAAGTGAAGTATTCTGAGATACACAGATAAGATTCAAAGGAAATGCTTAGCCTTTTATTTTTACGTCAAAAGATCTTTATGCCCTATGTAAAAGCAGATACAATAACATCAATAAATACATGCAACATTTTAAAGGAAAATTTGATATGCAATATTTTCAGATTAAGGACAACTTATTGGGGTTTATCAGTAGTAAGAGTATGTAAGTATGTAGTTATAATTGAGAAATATTAACTACAATGCAGAATTTTACTATATATAAATTACACATCCATCATTTTATTTATGAGTATTTTGTGGAACATTTTATGAATGTCAGTTAGAATATCTACATATATGTATTTTACTATGAAACTTTTGTTTGAAGGATCACTGAAAAGAAAAGGACTTGTCTTTTTAATCCTGTGTTAAAAAGGATAATGATTGGTTTAACCATTTTTATTCCAAGATTTACATACAGAAGTTTTTGAGGCTTAGACAATCAATTAAAATGGTTTTTCTCCAGTTGTCCATTCTTATTTCATAATATATCCTCTCCTCTGATGATGGCAGATTTAGATGTTAGGGATTTAACAACACATTCTCTGCACAGGTTATAGGACTCTGGTGAGAATACAGATATTAAAGGGCACATTGGTCAATCCAGTGAATTAGATGTAATTGTCGGAAAAGTGTCTACTTCTTGTAAGTACTTAAATTCTCCTATTATCTGAATTAGTTTTTATTGTGTATATGCATTGATACCTGTAAATTTCTCAGATCAAATGATAATTAAGATTTTTTAGCTTATTAAATTATAACATTTCTCATATTTTATTAATTGAGTTTTAGTTTTAAAGGGATGATAGAAGGATTTTTTCTTTCATGGAATAAATTAGTGTACAATATAAGCATCTTTTAGAGCAAGGTGGCTCTATGAAAATTCAAAGTGGGGATGTTATTTTCAAGATAAGAGAGCCATAGATGCTAATTGTTTGATGTTTCTTTATGTTTCTCCCTCTTCCCCTTGTCTGATTTAGTACCAATATTTACCTGAAGAGCATAGTATGATTTGATTGTCTAACACTTTTAGGGATTTTGAGAAACAATGTCCTTAAAGAGTTCATAATGAAGAATTGAGAAATGATAAGGTAGAATAACCTGGAAATTAATATAAGGCAGCTTAAGTGCTAAGAAAAATACTAGATATATATTATATGACTCTACATATATTATGTAAGATTAACCAACCTTATTTTGGGATTGAGGGAAGTTCCACTGAAAATATGAAGGGTTGAGTAGAGTTTTAAAGGACAGGTAGAACCTTGAAAGGGTAAAAACATAGGTAACTTCATTTTTAGAACAATATGAAAGGCTTGACTATTTACAGAATGGTGGGAATTACAAGGATGTTCACTATAAAGTCTGATTTTACAAGCACCTGCAGAAGAACCTGAGGAGTCTGCCATGTTTCTTTGTGCAGACTTAAGGGTTTTTTTGTTTTGTTTTGTTTTTATTCATGGAACTGCTATAATTAGCTATTAGTATGAAAGATGATCTGAAGTAGGATGATTAGGGAGAATATTATTTTAGTAATTTAAAAGGCAACTGAAGAGGTTCTTATCTAAGAAGAGTTGGGGTTGGATAGATGTAGGGTTCACATTCAATGTTAAAGAAGTCTGGAGATGAGAGAGAAGGAAAAATCTAGGTACAACACTAAAAAATTATACTCAAGAGTAGACTGGAAGGTAATTCAATTACTAAGTCTGAAGAACTAGGAAGTAGAGAATGCATTTTGTTGGGTAATAAATTCAGCTTTGTACTTGAAAAGAGTGAGATTGTGCAGTGTTTTCAGGTTACCCAGATGATTATGCTAAAGAGCAAGATATATGAGTTTGGAACTTTGAAGATAAGTGTAATATAGAGATGTGGTTCTAAATTTCATAGACCGAAAAACAGTCTGGTAAAATCTATGCACTTTTAATTCAATGCACATACTCTGTCATATTATATACATACCAAAAGTTGAATACCATTTCAGTGATATCTGATTATTTAAATCATGAAGGTGTATCAGATTACCCAAGGAAATATTTTGAGTTAGAAAAGAACAGACCTTAAATGGAACTTCAATCAAAAGTAGGATGGATCTCATAAGATAAAAAGTGAACGTATAAAACAACACAAAGAAAAAGAGGGTAAATAAATAGAACTTACTAAGAGTTGTGGTGAAGAAAACAAAAAAGGCAAGAGTTTTGAATATTAGTAGGAAGTTCACCATTGCCAAGTGCTACTTTGTAATCAAAAAAGGTAAAAATTTGGGGTGCCTGGGTGGCTCAGTTGACTAAGCATCTGTCTTGGGCTCAGGTCATAAGTCCTGGGAGCCTGCATCCAGCTTCCTGCTCAGCAAGAAGAGTCTGCTTCTCTCTCTCCCTCTACCTCTCCCCCTCCCCCCACTTCATGCTCTCTCTCTCTCAAATAAATAAATAAAATCTTTTTAAAAAAGGTAAAAATTTAATATAGGGCATAGGGTTTATCAATTACAAAATTGTTAGTAACTTTAGTTAGGATAAATTCTTCTGATGTAGTAAGAGAGAACAGACTGTAATAGATTGAAGGATAAATGCCCATTTATAAAAATTAAAAAATAGTAATTAAGTCTATTCTTTCTTTTTTGATACTTGGATACTGTTAACGTATTGTATTGTTAAGGTTGTGCGTTCATATTAACCAGTGGGCTTTATATTGACTAAACTCCCATACTTTTTTCTTTAGTGAAACTGTCCCATATATAGTTTCTATAAAAGTAGTGGTAATATACCATGTGACCTCACCCGGGTCTTAACTGCATGGAAATTATTCCAGAATCTGAAGCCTAATGAATTCTTCCTGCTACTGAGTATATTGGGTTTTCTGTGCATTTGGTCAATAAATTACCTTATTACTTGAATTATTTAGAGGGGATTTCTGTACTTTGCAACTGAAGAAAAACACCAAAACACTAGGTCTTAAAGGCCCCTATATACTCTCCCAGAAATTCCACAATAAATTGCTGGGAGAAATATAAGAAAGAAACTAATAATTCTAGTACTCCACACTCAGTGATGAATGAATATGACATGATCAATCTCCATTTTCGTTAATAGATGATCCCACCCTTCCCTGGCTTTGGGGATTTTGAGGTCCTCCTATCCCCATCTCTGATTGGAGAAAAATTCAATAGTTCTGGTGACTATATGGCTTGTCTACTCTTTAATTTGTCATTCTTAACCACTTCCTTTATATCTATTCAAAGAAAGTTTGCACTTACAATTTGCTTCATTTTCTTTCTTTTTTTTTTTATTCACTTACAGCTCAGCTTATTTCAGTTAAGGCAATTTTTCATACTTATATACACATTATTTTTTATCTTTTTATTTCCCTTCCTTTTCACCTCTTCTCTGGTTATTCCAAGAAGGTGTTTGTTGACCTCTCCCTCTTTCTACCTTTTATCTTTATTCCATTTGTGAGTCAAAGAATGACCTCTCTTAAGGACAATAAGCATAAAAGAAAGCTAATGGTAAACATATATTAAGGAAACTGAAAGTCATATATTTTAAGTGAATTTAGTCTTAAAGAAAAGCAGGTGACATTAAACTTGATAAACTTTGAAATTGCTTAGAATTCCTCATATGAATCTCCTTTACTTCCTTTTTTTAAAAAAGATTTTATTTATTTATTTGACAGAGAGGGAGATAGCAAGAGCAGGAACACAAGCTGGGGGAGTAGGAGAGGGAGAAGCAGGCTTCCCAGTGAGCAGGGAGCCTGATGTGGGGCTCGATCCCAGGACCCTGGGATCATGACCTGAGCCGAAGGCAGTCGCTTAACGACTGAGCCACCCAGGCGCCCCGAATCTCTTTTACTTCCATCTGCCATCTTTTATTCTAACTACGTCTTTTATTCTCCTTTAATGAAAACTCTTATCCTTCAAGAACCAGGAATTCATAGTAACTTTTTTTCCCCATCCAAATTTTCTGTTTACTTCTGCTATTTTAATATTTTCACTGAATTACATTTGAAAACTCTAAAGTTTTAGAAGCAACATGTAATAAAACTGATATTTGTTTACTATACTCTGGAACATAATTAGTATTCAAAATTCTGTTTCTGTGAGTAATCCATTTGACTTTTTAAGAAAGATCTTTTTCAAAGTTGGAATCCCCCATTGTTATGAAACACTGAATAAATTAAAAAGAAACTGAAATAAAGAGTTTAAAAACAGTCTTCAAAATAGGTCAATGAAAAAAAAAAGAAAAGAAAGACACCTGAAATTATATGAACTCAGTGTTTCCATTAGTAGATCTTTTCTTGGGTAATCACCAGTTTGTTCATCAAACTTAACATTTTACCAGCGGTGAGCAAGTTTCCCCCATGATTAGAAGCATCTAAATCTGAGCAGCACTCTTTGGCATAACTCTAAATTATATGCCATTTATTTAAGCAGTTACTGTGTAATTAGTGTGTCTTAATTTGAGCATTAAAAATGTATTGAGTTCTACATGCAGCATTTATAATTACAAGATCAATTTGTGGTTAACTGATTTCACTGCTCAGATTTTTGTATCTGGAATATTTATATGCTTTTCCAAAATTGCCACAGTAGAGAATTTTGTGTTGGAGAGTATTTCAGTAAAAATAAATCATTTGTATTTTATGGTAGATTAGTACTGAAACTTGCTAAGTGTAAAACCAATGAAAGAACCAATAATGTACTAAAAAGAAACTATTACATAAGCAATCATTTATATATACTTATATATATAAATACTGACATACAATACACACAAGTGTGGTCATTCCAAGTTAAATTGCCCTATTTAGGAAGAATAAAGCCTTTATTGAAGCTTGATTTGTATTTTGCTGAAACCAGGCATTTTAACTTTCTATGATTTTTAAAAAAAAAATTTTATTTTATGACTTTCATGAGCAATGTTGTGAAAATATTCCTATTTGTATTTCTGTGTTGGCAGAATCATTTAATCTCCTCATACTCTATGCAAGTTCTTATGCCACTTAAACATCAAAATGACACAAGCTTGACTTTCTCCTAGTATCAAGCATAAACATGATTGACTTAGTAGATTGTGTCATGATACAGATACGTTTATTCTTTGACTAAAGTTGATAAACTGATTTTCCAAGGGAAAAAATGAAAGTTTCAGAATGCCATTACTTGGAGTTGCAGAACATTAAAGAGCTATTTAAGAGCATACATCTGGAGCACAGCACAATCTGCTGTAGGAAAGCATAATTAGATACTTAGTTTGGTGGGCAAAATTTTGCATGAATGACCCTGTTAATTTTTCCCCTTAAATCAAAACAAAAAATACCCCAAAGACTCATCTTAAAAATGCAGCTTCAGCAAAGTTGGTTTACAGTACATTTGGGATTTTAAATGATGCACTGGGTTACCAATTTGGGCATCAAAGAATAAAGCATACAAGAATAGAAAACAAAAATTGAAAAGGAAAAGGAAGATTTAACTGGAGAGCTTGAAAACAAAATCAAAACAATAGATAGATTTAATATTTACCACCAGAGGTATATTTTGGAGTTTAATATAAAAATTGGAAATTAATATAATTAATATATAACTTTGAAAATTAATATATTATACTACAATATAATAAATACACTTTATATTAATATAACAGTATAATTAATATAACTTAGAAAAGAAATGAGAAGTCTGGAGAAGATATTTCAAAAGGTATATATTTTACATAGCACTTAGTGGTGTCTATTTAAGTCATGGACCAGTTGCTTTGTCTGCAAAGTCATCCCTTCACTTGATTTCACCCACCTTGTCTGAGAAATCTTATTGACTGGCCTCTACTCAAGTAGCCATTTAAAATGAAGCAATATTTTCTTTCTGGAATTGTTTCCTGGTGGATCCCTGGCACAATCTGGGCTAAACCTATTCCCAGTTCGAAGGGTTTTGGAACATGGAGTGGAGAGGAAGAAAGAATGAGTGAGAGACAGAGAGAGAAGGAAGAGAGAAAAAGGGAAAGAGGAAGGGAGGGAGGAAGGGAAGAAGAGACAAGACATGAGGGAAGGAGAGAGACAGAGAGACCCAGATATGGAGAGAGATGAATCAAGATAGAGAAGTTTATCTGCAATGCCAGCAGCACAGCATATAATGTGCCTCAGTGATTATTATGCCATCCGTACTAAGAAGTAGAAGACACTTTCTGCAGGAAGAGTGAAGAATGAAGCAGAAATGCATTGAGAAAAAAAAAATGGAAGAAATACTGTCTTGATGACATCTAAATATGTGGTTCCCAGTAGATTTTAATGTGAGTTATATCCTTGTCTTAGGTTCTTTGAGATACACTAAACTTTTTTATTCTTAAGCTGGTTGAATGGACTTCTGTTACTTGTAACATAAAGAATCCTCATTTAGTGAAATACAATTATGTGAGAGAAAAAGTGATAATTGTAGAATAAATGTTTTAAAAAGTAATTTAGGATTAAAGATTAAGTGAAAAAAGCAACAGTTCATTAGAAAGCAACATGTAATTGTGGTTTAAATGTATTCACGTAAATATTTCATATAAAGAAAAGCTTTATCTGTAGAGGAAAACCCAAGGTAGAGTTCCTGGATAAGGCAATAAGCTACAGCAGACAATTAGGCATGACAATTCAAAAATGTTTAGAATTTACATTTTTTCATCCATCTATAATTCACTACAGAGCACTCTTGTAAGTCGAGTCACTGTTGCAAATTATGGCCTGTCAAGAATTGGATTAGTGAGATTCAGCATTTTTCAATCCATTTTCTCATAATGACATCCCATCCACTTCAAATTTCAATCTCTAAGTGCTATCTATATTTGTTTTATATTAATGGTTTGGCACAATTTCTTTTGCAATAAAATTCTTTATTGATAACTTCTCCCAAAGAGCTTTTGGATACGATTGCTATTTTGATTAATAAGAGCTCAGATCTCTGTTAAATGTCCCTATTAATAATACACTAGAGGTACTCTAAAGATGAATGTCAGTAGCCCTTTGTCAACGCTTAATCTTAAAAATATGCCTTGCCTCAACACACACAGATACACAAACATCAGCTGAGCACCAAGACAATAGTCAAATACCTGTACTTAGTGACTAGAGAACAATGATAAGATACATAGGCAGTTTTTAAAGAAGATAGAGCTTGTTATATGATGAAGAAAACAGTAAATCACTGACTGGCAATGATTAGAATTTATCAGAAAAGCAATCATTATAGCTCTTTTATTTTTGCTACATTTTTGTGCTTGGTTGAATAGGTAAGAAAAAGGACACCCAGTTTAATCTTTGTGCTTGCTTTAAGCTTTTAGGAGGAAAACAGTCTAAATGCAAAATATTATCACTTCGATTGTTTCTATAATTTAGAAGGAAAGAGCAGCACTCTCCTCCACATAGTTTATTCCCCTTTCCTCTTGACATCCATATTTCTTATTGAAGTTCAAGTTATAAAATGTAGCAGAGGATTAGTTGATCGCTAAATGAATCTAAGAAATAGTGTGAGACTTTCATCATAATTTTTAAACAATTAAAATAAATTGATTATCTCTGCTGCCTGGTTTCCTGGCTTAATTAAAAATAATCATCTTTGTTAAAAATATGTCTTAAGGTGAACTTTATACTCTATCAATGTCACTAACAGTGCATCAAATCAGAAGTATAAATATATTCTTTCCTTTTCTAGTTTCCCCCATTTTTTTTTCTTTACCTAGTGTGAACTGAATACTAGGCCCATCTACATTCCTTTGTGTATGCTTTCCTCGAAGAACTTACGCCTTCAACTACCATACCAGTACAGGTGACACAGATCTATATCTAGAACATTTTACTTTTCATTATAAAATTAGTGACATTCCACTTTGGGAATTACAAAACTAATAAACACCTTAGAGACCATATTCTTTACTTCTCTTATATTATAGGAGATTAAATTATGGTAAAATAACATATGATGTGACAAAATAAAGCAAAACCAAATGGAAATCTATGCATCTTTTACATCACTCATTTGAATTTTGGATGTGAAGTTACACTAAATCATAATCTTGAGTTTCAAATACTTAAAAGCAGTGAAGTTAAATATTATCTTAATTTTTTTTTTAAATCAAGTGTCACCTCTTTAACTCACTCTTACTAGTGTAACATTTATACAATTTTTTTGTTGTTATTGCTTGGAAATTACTTGTCAATATATAGGAACTTTCTAATTAATTGAAATTGGAACCTGTAGTTCTTTAGATTAGAAATAAACCTGAGATTAGAAATAAAAATCATAACAGTACTTCAAAAATCTGTGGTAATATCTACTAAAATCTGGATGAAAGAAATACTTTTAAAAATTAGAGTTTAAGAACTCATGAAAAAGTAGAAAGTTTAACAGAGACGTAAGAAGAATGAAAGATAGAATAAGCACCTGATGCTTTCCAGAGAAGTCTAGGCTGAGAAAATTGCAGGTGTGAATTCAAACTAAAATTTAACCCTTTCAAGGCTTAAGTTATCTTTACAGAGAGCAGCATATCAATAATACAAAAATCTAACAAAAATAAATATTAAAAAATCTAATGGATGTTCAACTTTATTAAATATTAACAAGTGTAATTCAACAATACAGTATAGACAATTGAAGTCACTCCAGAAAGGCAAGAATAGATTGTTCTAAATCCATTAATGCAATTCAACGTACTAATATAGAAATAGGGTAAATGAAGTACAGACACAATTCACAAAAGAAAGTAACAATAAACATTATGGGGAAAAGGAGATAGGTTAAGTGAACCTGTCTAGCAATCAATGAAATACATATTTAAACAATAAAATAACATTTCACCTTCAATTTATTAATGATGAAATAAATTTAGTGACATTGAGGGCTCAAACAATTACTTTATTTTAACCTTCTTTAGAGCAGTTTGCATATATATATATATATATATATATTTAATGAGCATAATTTTTATTTAAGAATTCTAATGCTAGAAATATATCCTATGCAAATAATTATTAACATGCTCGAATACTTAACTACAATATTCAAAGCATTTTAAAATAATACAATGAAAGACTGGTTAAATAAAGTTGATTGCATACTTTATATAATTTAATGACGCTATTTAAGAATAATGCACTAATCATTATAATGTACTCAGTGAAAAATAAAATCAAATTACAAAGCAGTATGCTTCCAGTCTCTAAGGCAAAGGGCTGTAACTGCACACACACATGCACACACGCACACACACACACACACACACACACACACTGGGCAAAATTATACAGATGAATGCATTATACTGGAAAGAAATTCTGTAAATTTCAATACATTTCCAAAGGCAATTATAATCTTCAAAAATTCAAAAGAACATTATAATTAGGATTGTCTTGAAATTTAGAGAACATTGGTGATTTTAATTTTCTTTTTATTAAATATTGAATTAATTTAATAGTATTTAAAATTAATAAAATGATTGGATTGCTTACATAAACAGTCCATTCTCATTTATACCAAATGGTTGTAAACTTTAGACTAATGCTAGAGGCCGTTATAAAATTTCCCTCAGAATCCTCATGTACTATTGGTGAGAATGCAAACTGGTGCAGCCACTCTGGAAAACAGTATGAAAGTTCCTCAAAAAGTTAAAAATAACTACCCTAAGATCCAGTAATTGCACTACTAGGTATTTACCCAAAGGATACAAAAATACTGAATCGAAGGGACACATGCACCCTTTATAAATAATAGCTAAATCATGGAAGGAGCCCAGATGTCCATCGACTGATGAATGGGTAAAGATGTGGTATATATACACAATGGAATATTACTCAGCCATCATTTTCAATGACATGGATGAAGCTAGAGAATATTATGCTAAGCAAAATAAGTCAGAGAAGAACAAATACCATATGATTTCATTCATATGTGGAATTTAAGAAACAAAATAGATGAACATGGGGGAAAAAAAGAGAGAGGCAAGCCAGGAAACAGACTCTTAACTATGGAAAGCAAACTGAGGGTTGCTGGAGGGGAAATGTGTGAGGGGGTGGGTTAAATAAGGTGATGGGCATTAAGGAGTGCACTTGTTGTGATGAGCACTGGATGTTGTGTGTAAGTGATGAATCACTAAATTCTACACCTGAAACTAGTATTACACTGTATGTAAACTAACTGGAATTTAAATAAAAATTTGGAGAAAGCAAAAAAAATTCCCTCAGTGCACATTCTTCTTTGTGTTAATGAGTAACTTTTTTTGAAATGCATTAAAAACTTGATAAAACACATTTACTGATCTATTTCTTACGGATTTCCTTAGAAGTACTCCTGATTGTGTTTTGATAATGATTACAATAACCGAGCAATGTTTTAACCCCAGTTTTCCTGAGAAATCAACACCAAGACATGATTAGTTATATAAGGATTTTATTAGAAAAAAATGGCTAGATGTGAGAGAAGGGGTCTGGACAGACTGAGAGGACAATGCAAGTCTCACCCTGAATGCAAAGGAGAGAGAAAAAGTTGGATGAAATCATCCAACTGTACTGCTGTGCAGTGTAAGGCAGGTTTGGGAAAAGCTTTTGGGAAGTCTTCAAGTCAAAGCTGGTAATCACAGAAATTTGTTTACACCAGAAACAGGTCTATGTTGGTATCCCTGTTGCACTGCAATGTTGGCTGGGAGCAGCCCATCAGATACATATGCTTGCGAAAATGTGGTTATGAATCTCAAAGTGCGGCAGCTGTTTCACTCATCTATTACATTTTCAAGGCTGCTAGAATTAATAAATCTTAATATTAACTTTCAAATTACTAATATAATTTATTATATATATTTCCATTTTCTGTTTGCTTTATGTAATTATTTGTTTCTATGTATTTTATATATATGATATATGTATATATGTATGATATATATCACACACATAAATATATAGAAACAAATATATACTTAGAAATGTATATGTGAAATATATAGAAATACATATCTCATATATGTTTTCTCATATATATGAAATATATATATATATATATACACACACACACATGATCTTCTCAAATACATTTACTTCTCTGTTCTCCCTGAAATGTTGAAAGAGCAATGTAACATTATCTATGATTAATTATAAGATTCAAAATATAAACACATATTTTATATACTATGTCAAGTTCAAAATAGTTAAAATGGTTGTCATATCACATACTTAGAAATTTAAAGATTTTGTTAAGAAAGCAGTGATTATAAAGATCAACTATATGAGAAATAGGAAAACATGTCCATTTTAGCCTGTAGAACCACACTAAATGGCAGGGGGAAATTCCTAAAATTACTAAAAAAATTAGTAGCGTGCAAATCCATGCAGTTTGCAACTTTCTATTTATTCTTTCTCTAGTTTTGGCATTACTTTTGTAAGAAATGTGTATTTCAATTAATTAAATTTATTAACACATAAATTTCATAATACTGTATTTTAAACTCCATTGTATGAGTAATTTTGTCTTTTTTTTGTACTTTTTCTTCATCAGTCTTGTCAAAATAACACAAAAAACATGAACAGTCTTCTTTTCAATTACATTTTTAAAAAATCTTTGCTATTGATTTTTTTTATTTTATTGATTTTTTTGTTTTTTTATTTAAATTCTATTAACCAACATATAGTACATCATTAGTTTTTGATATAGTGTCCAATGATCATTAGTTGCATGTAACACCCAGTGCTCATCCCATCACGTGCTCTCCTTAATGCCTTTCACCCAGTTACCCCATCACCCCACCCCCCTTCCTTTCTACAACCCTCAGTTTGTTTCCCAGAGTCGAGTCTCTCATGGTTGGTCTGACTCTCAGATTTCTTCCTTTCCAGTTTTCCCTCCCCTCCCCTATGATCCTCTGTGCTATTTCTTATCTTTCACTTAGCAATTTTATTGATTTCTATCCTTATTTCTTCTCTTTATTTTACTCTCTTCTTTTTCTAATTTCTTCAGGTGTTTTAATTCTTTCTTTTCTGATACATTGAAAGGTAAGTCTTCTAAATATTAATATTTGTGTTTTTCATGTAATCAGTGTATGTTTTCATGTTCACAGGCTGAAGTGATAACAGAAAAATGTGTCTAGCTAAATATTAGGGAACATTTTTTAGTCTTTTAAGTTGACAGAAGATAGAATGCAGCCTACTGAAAGCTTTTTAGTGGTCTCTTACTGACCCCTCCCAACTTGTAAGCAGCGAGTCAGAGAAAGTATATGGTTTTTATGGTAAATTGGGACTGGATAATTTTGCATCATCATTGATGCAGTTGAGAGGTCAGTCTGTCCAGAGTGGTTGCGGGGGTAATTAAGGTCAATACCAACAGCATTTTATCATTCTCAGCACATATAAGCTAGCCAATATGTTTACACTATTTCATATTTTCAAAGTGTTCAGATGTGTTTTGGTATATGAATCATAACAATGGAAAAACTCCCCAAGCCAGAGTAAAAGAAATACTCAGCTAATGAATTTAAAATGTTCATATTGGGGGTCTGGATCTATATTACAATGTCATAGAACCAGAACCCATTTCATTTTTGTGACCTGACATTCTTCTTTAGGTAGTAAAAGCAAATGTCTCTAAAATCAAGAGCTTATTGATTCAGCTGGTGGGAATGCTACTGGCTCAAAAACAACTCAGAAATATTTTATTACTTATGGCAGTTTTTTCTTAAAACTGGTTTCTTGACCTTAGCAATTTTCTTCTCATCCCGTGCTTCAAGGGGTTAGTGCAGCTGCACGTGTGGTTGCCAGGATACATGTACACACACTGTCTGTTGCAAGCACAATGGAACAGCTTGATTTGTCATCAAAATGGAGGAATCTTGAGGGAAAAGTGACTTGGTGAGTGACAGCTAGGACTTGGAAATGCTGATTCTCCTGTAAGTTAACAAAACAGAGTTTGTAGCAAGTTGATACTGTGCACAAATGCATGTGTGTGTTTGTCTATCTGCATACTGAAACTTAGTTGTGTAGATATATATTTCTAATGTGAAAGGCACTAAGAAATAGCAATTTATAATTGCTATGTGGTTAAGAGTTTGCATTTCCTATTTAGAATCAGCAAATAATGGCATTGCTTTATTTCCAAAATTAGTTTGTCCCACCTGCTTAGTCTTACAGTATAGTAACGATTGCCTTCTTTTCCTAGTTAATACATACCCTAACAGAATTTCCAGAGGAATTTTAAATAACCCACTAGAGCTGAATTTGCCATTTGCTATTTCCACACCATTTCCAAAATAGACGTCATTTTGAAAGATTGTTAATTAAAGAGTGTTGAAATGAATTTCAGTGTTGTGCCTGAACCTATGGCAATGCTATTTGAAATGTCCACTAGTAAGAGTTCTCAGGGAGATAGAGTTCTCTGCAGTCCTAAAAGATATTTAAATACTTACATATCATTTCTCTACATGAGCAAGATGTTTTACAAATTTTTTGAATTATTTTCACAGCATTGATACTATACAGAAGAAATTGTAATATACTAAAATACTTTATCTTGTTTAATTTTGTTGCCTAGAATCCTTCTTAATTTTATGATTGTCTGTAGCTTTTTAACCTATTAACTTATAAAGGAATGAAAATGGTCAAAGATGACTGATATAGAGAGCTAAAAATGAGAAGGAAAAGAGATTCAACTTTCTTAGTGCTAGGAAATTAAAATCATAAAGGAGATGTGAAGTGACTTATGGGTCATTTACTATTTAAAAATCATAAACATTCTGTAAGTTAAATTCCCTCAATTCACCCTTTTCATGTTTTCAAAAGGGACAAATACACAGATCTCATCTTTTCTAAAATAGAAAAACTCTTAAAGGAATTTCAAGTTGTAAAAAATTTCTGTGTCAAAATCTTACATAACATATAGACATTTAATTGAGGATATTAATTTCTGTACTCTAGATGCTGACACATAACCATTTAGCATTCATGTCATTGACAGATATTTATTTCACCACCGCAAGCTATAACATATAAAAATTTAATTATGGATATTCATTTCCTTCTTTTAGCCATGATGTATACCCATTTAACTATCACATCATTGATACATGTATTTTCACCAGTGCAAGCTTGAAATGTTAAAATTAAACTGCAGACATCTATTGCCCTGTTCTAGTTTCATGCACATAAAAACTAGGCCTGAAATTATAAACAAACAGATATTTTACTGTCAAATACTTTTAATAAAGTGATATTTTCAATTATTAGTAAATGAATATTTAATCTTTCAAAGAGCTGTAACTGTAAATTTAGATATGAGCAATTGTCTAACAAACAATATGAAACTGAAATAATTCAATACAGCTTCAAAAATGAAACTTTAAATAGATTGATTTTTTATAAAAATGAAGCATATGTGCTATAAAATATCAAGCAAAAGGGGAAAAGCACCTAAAATTTAAAATTCACACCAAAATTCTAACACTTGAAGACAATCTCTGACAAAATTCATTTACATTATAAAGAATATCTCTCTACTGCACATAAAAAGATACAAAGGTAAAGATACATAGACAGATAGACAAAGATATACAAAGAGAATACTGCTTTAGGAGAAAAATGATTAAAATGCAGCTGCATTTAACAAAGGAAATAAAGCTAAAGATGAAGTACAAAAATTAATGAATTTCAGATAAATCTTGTTTTACCACAAGATGTATAGTTACTATAAAATCTGTTTAAATTTAGAAAACATACCCAAAACTGTGTGGCTTCACATTGGGTCACCGGAGAGAGCATTATAATTACTGATGCCTGAGTTTTACCCCCATAAATTCTGGTTTAATTGATCTAGAAGGGTGTGGATGGATTATCAAGAGTTTTAAATGTTATTCTAACATGAAACCACAGTTGAGAATCACTGATCTAAAGCAGGGAAAGTTATAGTGAAAATCTTCAGTTATGTAAAATTATAAAAAGTTATAAAGCTTAATGCTTTTAATAGTTACAAAGCATACAGCTTCATAAAGGAAGAAATTAGCAGATTTACACTGCTATTATTACTTTATTATTATTATTTTTATTTTACCGACCAGGAATGAAATATATTTTATAAATCAAAGAATTCCCATAGTTATTTTTTTAAAAAATTTATTTATTTGTTTGAAAGAGAGAGCGTGAGTGAGAGAGAGAGCAGAAGCTGAGCAGGAGGGGCAGAGGGAGAAGCAGACTCTGCAGAGCAGGGAGCTGGATGCGGGGCTCAATCCCAGGACCTCGAGATCCTGACCTGAGCCCAAGGCAGACACTTAAGAGAGTGAGCCACTGAGGCACCCCCCCAACAGTTATTTAATCTTAGTTATTTGAATTCATTCAGTAACCACAAATATCCTTTCAATATGGTTTCCTCTTTCCCTTTGCTTTTAATCATATCTTGAATGGCTGAATTTAATTGGTTTCTTTCTACGTATCTATTCAACCATTTATATATTTATTTCATGTATTTATGCTATAGTTTTCTTAGGATGGAGTTCCAGGAAATAAAATTCTTGGTTTACATTGTTTTATATAAAACACTGTAGGTTTTACTTTACAGTTTACATTAAATCTCTTGAATATTGCTGTAGAGAAATATGAAGTAAACCAGAATTTTGCCTGCTTTAATTAACTTTTTTTTCTTGTTCATATGTTCATAAATCTTTCTCTTTTTAGTCTCTTAATGTTTATCATAATTTTTTTTCTGGTGAGTGATACTTCATTATGACATATCTCAAGTCTTTAACCAACCATTATTTCTTTTTAACTCCTTATGTATGTGTGTGTTCTATTTTGTTTTGCTTTTCAATATGACCAGTTATGCACATAATGGATTTCATTTGCCTTCACTATCATTTTAAAAATATATTTGTAAGGGATAAACAAAAAGCTTACATGAAAAACAATAGAGAAATAATGAGCAATAATTTTAAAAATTGTGCACCCTCCACTCAGACCAATAAATGGAATTTCCTAGAATCTAAGAGGCCCCCTAAGAGTTTCCTTCTTATTCCCCCCCACTGCAGGGTACCATTATTCTAAATATTGTGTTCAGTTCATTAAGTTTCTTTATAGGATTATTACATATATTGTTATTCCTAAGCACTATATAAAAATTGTCAAGCAAATAAATAAATTCTTGCCATATATTAGTTTGTGACATGTTTGTTTTACTCAATATTATGTTTTTGAAGTGAACACTGATAAATATACCTAACAGTTCATTCAGTTTAACTGCTATTATTCTATTGTGTAAATATTTCATATATTTTAAAAATGTGTTTAACTCTTGTTGAACATTCCAGTGTCTTCTAAGTATTTTACTTTTTAGAAGAATGCTATTATAAACATTCTTACATATATTTCTTCAACCATGTGTATGAGTTATTAAGGGTCAATATAGCCTAGTAATATAACTTCTGAATCCTAGGATGTGCTCATGTTCACCTTTTGTAGGGTAATGTCAAATTTTTTAAAAGTTTATTAAAAATTTTACTCCTCCAAATGAGAAGTACAAATATCTCATATATCCTCATATATCATATAGCTTATATATCCTTACCTGCATTTTACTTTGTCCAACTTTTTTTTTTGGCATTCTGGTGCATGAAACATAATATATAATTGTGGATTTAGTTTGTATTGTATTTTCTATTGATTATTTTAAATATCATTTCTCTGTGTGTGGACCATTTATGTTATATATTCTTTGAAATTCCTATTAACATCTTTGCCTGTTTTTTTCCCCACTAAGTTGCTTGTTCTTCTTGTTTTGTAGATATTCTTTATTCTGGTTATTTATCTTTAGTTATCTGTTTAATATATATCTTTACCAAATACAGTAGACTTCTTTAAGGGTAGTCCCCACTGAAACATACCTTCTTTTACTCAAGCTGTGTGTATGTAATACCATTACACATTGTTTATGAATTTGGCCATGTACATTTCTTTGATCACTTGGCTTTTAATGAGGATGATATAAACATATGTTTCATAAGCATTTTCTTATTGGACCTTAACCTTTTGGAAATTTCTCTACTGGTTACCGGCCATCATGTTGTATTCTGTTTTGAACTCATCAATTTTTGTTGGGGATAAGAAGGCCAGAGATTTTTTTCCTTCTCAGTCTAAAGACCTTTGTTTCTGCAAAATAATACCGAGAGGGCTGCACTTGAGGAATTCCCCAGCAAAAACTCATCTGCATCTAGACTTGATTTAGATGATGAGATTCTATACTTCAGGATGATGTCTGATACCACAGTAGAATGAGACATGAGGGAATTTGTGGACATTAAGTATAGTTTGCATATGTGGAAGAGATATGAGTCATTAGGAGTCAGAGAGCAGATTTCAATAGTGTTAAATGGTGTCCTGAAGCAATATACCTCTCATAGTCACACCTTTCAATAATATCCTTCCACATTGTTTTTGCTTAGCCAACTGACTTGTTTTGACCAATAGGATATTATCAAGCAGAGGTTTGATAAATACTTGTACATTGGAATTATTCTCTTGCATTGTTTCCTGTTGGATACCAGCTGCCATATTTTAAATAAACTGGACCAAGAATGATAAGGGCCAAGTGGGGAGAGATTCTGAAGGATGAGCAGCCATCTAGGATGCTCTAGTCCCAGCTGGGCTTCCAACTAAAACTGCCCAAGTGACCTTAGCTATACCATGTAGAGCAGAAGAAAATTCCAGCTGAAGCCAGTCAACCCACAAAGTTAAAAATTACTACATTCTTGTTTTTCTAAACCTCTAAGTTTTAGGGTAGTTTGTATTCATTGGTAGGTAACTAAAATATTAAGTTTGTCTTATTAGTCTTTTTATAGTGTCTTTTGGTGAACAAATGACCTTAATTTTAATGTAGCTAAATACATCAAACTTTTTCTTCTTGGTTTCTATTTTTGTGTTCTGTTTAGTAAATATGTCATGAGTTCATAAGGATACTGTATTATACTTAAAGTATTAATAACATTTTTCAGTAAATCCATGAGCAATTTGTGTGGTTGGTATGGTCATGTAAGTGTGTGTATGATTATGGTCCAATTTTATTTCACTTTTCGGGAGGTTACTAATTTTACTAAAATTGTCTTGTTTTATTTTTTATTAAAAGACCACAACTTATCTATTTCCATTGCATATTAAGTTTGTGTGTATGTATGAGTTCGTTTCTGCATTTTCTGTACTATTACTTTGGTCATTTTATAGCCTTGCATCAATACCAAATTTGTTAGATTTATCATTAGGTATTTATACTTTTAAGCAATTATATAAGCTGAAAGGAAATAATAAGGCCTTAAATAAAATTAAAAGGACTCCAGATCCTTATCTGAGATAATAGGAAATTATTTGAGTGGCTTGAGGAGAGGAATGATAATCTGATTTAAATTTTGAAACAAACACTGAGTATGGACTAAACCTCTTCTAATTCATAAAGAAGGGAAACAGGAATTAAAGCAAGGCAGAGAAGAAGTATGGAAGGCATGGAGTCTGACTTAAAAGCTTTTAAAATAATTCAGACATACATATATAATTACTTCTTGTTGGTAGAGACAATGGGCATTTTTGAAAGAAAAGAAAATTGAGGAAAGACTCAATTTTTCATTTATTTTTTCCTTATTTATTTATTTTTTTGCCTAAGTAAGTATAAATGTTAGGTTACCATTTTCTGAGGTAAAAGTATGTCTGTGAAGATAAGGTTGAAGTGAGGGAAGTATAAGTTTAGTTTTGGATCTCTTAATTTTGAGGTGTTTGTTTTATATACACACGGCACACATGACTCTGTTGAGTAAACAGGTTTTTGATCCTGAAGCCTAGTGGATAGATACTAACCTAAAATATAAATTTGGGAATTGCCAAAGAATGAAAGATATTTAATGCCCTGGGGGGAAAATAACTAAAATAGAAAAGAAAATATGTTTGAATACAATTTTGGAGACCTTCTGCACTAATAGTTCTAGATGAGAAATAACCATCAGTAGAATACCTAGTGGAACTGAGAAGGAATACTCACAAAGCAGGAGAACCAGGAGTATGTGATATTTTGATTGACAAGAAAGGAAAGTGTTGCAACAGGGAAGAGAGGAATCTACTATGTTTGATGTCGTTAAGTAACATTAAGGCTGACTAGTGACCTTTGCATTTAATATCACACAGTTCATTGATGATCATTATTACAACTGTGTTGGTGGAAGTAAAACCCTGGATGGAGTAAGAACAAGAGAACTTTGAAAGAGAAAAGACAAAATGTATATGGAAAACTCTTTTGCATAGTAATGTTATAAAGGGAAGGTAGGAAATTGGCTGTAAGCTCTTGGGAAAATTAGGATCAAAAGAAAAAAAGAGGCTCTTGTTGTTTTTTAACATGGCAGAAATGATCACGTAATTTGCTTATTGAAAAATATGAAGAGGGGCGCCTGGGTGGCTCAGTTGGTTAAGCATCCGACTCTTGATTTTGGCTCGGGTCATGGTTTCATGAGATCCGTCCTGCCATGGGCTGGGCACTCAGCACGGAGTCTGCTTGTCCCTCTCCCTCTGCGCCTCCCTCCGCATTCTCTCTCTCCCCCTCTCGTAAATGAATAAAATCTTAAAAAAAAGAAAAAAATATGAAGAGATGATCCAAAGATGTAGGAGATAAAGGGAATAATAGAAGGAGTGGTGACTTGATTAGGCAAGAAGAGATGGACTCTAGTGTGCAAGTGCCAAGTTTGGCCTTTTCTAGGAATCCTCACCCCTCATCCATAGTAACAGGGGCACAGGCAGGGTATTGGGTATAAAGCAAGGAGATGTGAAGCTGGAAATTTGTAGAAATTGTGTTCTGTATAGCTTCCATTCTCTATCTAAAAGAAACAAGTACTTCAGTTGTAAGTGACAGTAGGGGAGGATTTGTAGGTATAAAGGAAAACATATATTAAGCAATCACCTATGACGCTAGAATAATTAAATTCCTCTCAAAATACGTATGTCTTCTAGGCAGCACTCAGGATTGTTTGAATCACTTCCTCTTCATTCTGTTGCTAAGAAAAGGATCCCTGCCCTAAATAGTGTAAGATGGCTGAACACTCGACATCTGACACTGGATGGATGTTATCAACAGGAGTTTTACTAGGCACATATACTTGCCCCGGGGGAGAACAAGGAACCATTCAGGGCCATACAGGGGTTATACACAGGAGCAGAGTAAACAAACAGGGATTAGGGGAGGCTGGCTTTATAGTAACAAGAGGGTAGGTGACACCTGGTTTCTATAGGGGGACATAATTGACTTTTTTGAATAATTTCACAGGCTGGTGGAGAAGTGAAACTCATTGGGTTGAGGACCCAGTAGAGTATGGCTGGTCTGGTTGATAGTGAAACTAGCTGAGTGGAGAGCCTTTTCTAACAGGGCATTCTTGGTGAAAAGTGGTAACTTGTGGCTAGGTCTTTGGGATCCTGTGATGCTCTAACATGTCAGGCTAGCACTTAATATTAAATCTTAATTTTAAGCCTTATGCCACAAGGTCTTATTAGTGATTAGTTGTGAATTTGATATCATACTAGTCAAAATATTTGCATGCTTTTTATTCCATCACCTATATTTATTTGTTTTATATTGTCTTCTTTAAATGCCTATGACTATTTTTTAAGACTTTTTAAGACAAACATTTTATCTACAATATCTATGAAAGTATCTGTACCTTTTTCAATATAGTTTGTTGTATTGCTATGGAAATTTCTTCCCAATTCTTCCCTAATTCTCACTCTGCCCACCCTCCCAGGTCACACGATGCCTCTGTTTTGATTAGTATTCTTGAATGAGGTCTGTATACTTCATCAAATAGTGTTGATTAGGAAAATGGAGAAAGCAGGCTGAAACGGTCCACAGCCTTGCTTTAACATGTTGTGTCAAATACATGCTCACCAAGTTTATTAGTGCTTTAGGGATATGCCTTCCTCTCAGTTATTATGACTTTGCAAGTTGTTTTACAGCAGTGAGCAGTATCATATGGATCACAACCTTTTATGTAATAATGCCTCTCATTTGCTCATTCACCACATTTTTCATATAGGACATAAGACTAGGTAGAGATAGCAGAGATGCTAAATATCATATAGTAAATATAGATTCTCCTTCAGTTCCAACTCCTATATTACTATGCGGTTTGAAATAGACCTATCTGTAGCTGTGGAACTTAGTCTACAGCCCTAGTCTTATCCTACTAATCAATGGATCATGGAGAGACATTTATGTCAGTGAAAATTTCAAGAAAATTAGAATCCTTTTAGAGGCAAAGGTGGTATATGTTGACTCTTAGTTTGCTGACTCACCTTGGTATACACACAGTATGTGGTTATGACAGTGTCTTTGCTTCATCACAAATTGTGTTCTTCTTCTATATCTTTTTAAAAAATATGTTTGCATTGGAGTTCATGGAAGAAGAATGGGAAAGGTATTTCTGCATTCCTGTCTTTAACTGGAATTGCATTTCAATTCATAAACATAAAATTTGTTTTAAATTATCAATGAAAGAAAAATCTAAGTGGAAAATAAAGATGGGGAAAGAATTAAATTTTTAAAAAGATGGGGTGCCTGGGTGGCTCAGTCAGTTAAGTGTCTGATCCTTGATTTCAGCTCAGATCATGATCTCAGGGTTATGAGATGGAGCCCTGCATCAGGATCTATGCTCAGATGGGAGTCTGCTTGAGATTTTCTCTCTCCTTTTCCCTTTCCTTCTGCCCACCCCCTACCCCCGCTTATGCACTCTCACTCTCTGTCTCTAAAATAAATAAACAAATCTTTAAAAAATAAAATAAAATGATTATAATTTTCTAGGTACTGTCAAGAATGGCCCTTAGCAAAGTAAGCAAAATTGGCAGAGTAAGGATTTTGAAAATCTCTTCCTCATAAAAGCAATAATAAAATTGGCAAACATTGTCACAATCAATTATTACATAACTCTAGAAATTCACCAAAGACTTATAGCAACCCAGGGAGCATTTATTTAAGAAAATAGCTGGATCTCTATAAGAAAAATGAGCTTTTTCATGCCTTTCAATAATTTCATACTTGCTCTCTAGCTCCACAATAGCCTAGAAAATTAACAGGCTGTGTTCTTAATGAAAACGAGTACCTAGAAGGTACTGGAGGGAACAGAACAGGATTAGAACTCCTTTAAAGCCTCATTCTGAGAGAATTAATATTATTTGACTTTTTTGGTGATTTCCTGAAAGACCCCACTTACAAGACTGTCTGAATTTGACATAATTCAAAGCTTTCCAAGTGTGAAACCTTTTTCTTGGGAGGGAAGGGTATTAGAAACAATTACAGTCAATTGTTAAACTTTATGGCTTCCTGAGGTGGTGAATAAAGTTGGAGAAAGCAATATGCTAACCAGAATGTTAAAAAGAAAAGCAGATGTTTTTCAAATGCTCTGACATATTTGGTGGAATCAGGAAGGCCATGCAAATGCATAGAACTCTGTGCACATGTGCCCAGGGCTGCACACGGGCTTAAGAAAGGCCTGAGAATGCCCTAAGTTCTCATGTCTGGTTGACTTTAAGATTCTGTACAAGTAGGAAGTGAAGGTTAAGGCATAGTTGTCAGCTCTCTGGCTGAGCATTAAGGCATATCCCAGTACACATATATAGCCCCTTAGCAAGTAAACACTGGGAGACTTATTGGTTCTAGGAATTTAAGAAACTATCTGTCCAATTGTTAGATTACCACTAAGCTACCCAAGCAGAGGCTTCAGGTCACACACAATAAATACCATAGACTTTGCAAAATAAATTTAGAAAAACTATGGCACTTAAACTACATGGTACTGACATAAAAAAGACATACAAATCAATGGAATAAAATCAAGAGTCTAGAAATAAACTCATACATTTATGGTCAAGTGATTTTTTTTTTAAAAGATTTTATTTATTTATTTGACAGAGAGAGACACAGTGAGAGAGGGAATACAAGTAGGGGGAGTGGGAGAGGGAGAAGCAGGCTTCCTGCGGAGCAGGGAGCCCGATGCGGGGCTCGATCCCAGGACCCTGGGATCATGACCTGAGCCGAAGGCAGACACTTAATGACTGAGCCACCCAGGCGCCCTATGGTCAAGTGATTTTTGACAATGGTGCCAAGAATATTGGATGGGAGATAGTCTTTCTAACAAATGATGCCAGAACAACTGGATATTCCCATACAAAATAAATAATTTGTATACCTACCTGACACTACAAAAATTTAAGCCAAAATGGATCAAAGACTTAAATGTAAGAGAAAAAATGATAAAAACCTTATAAGAAAACAAAAATGTAAATCTTCACAGATATAAATCTTCCTGACCTTGGATTAGGCAGTGGTTTCTTAGATATGACACTAATAACCAAAGAAGAAATAAATAAATTGTACTTCATCAAAATTAAAAAAAAAACAACTTTGTGCTGTAAAGAACATTATCAAGAAGGTAAAAAGACAACGCACAAAATGGGAGAAACATTTGCAAATCATACATCTCCTGAGGGACTAGTATTTTGAAATCTATACAGAATTGTTACAACACGACAAAATTACAACCCAATTTTTAAATATGTACAAAGGATTTGGATAGAAATTTCTCCAAATAAGTTGTACAAATGGTCAATTAACACATGAAAAGAAGCTTAACATCATTAAGAAAGTGCAAATCAACAAACAATAAACCACTCACATCCGCTAGGGTGACTATGATCAAAAAGATCATACAATAACAAGTATTGAAGAGGATGTGGAGAAATTTGAATCCTGATTTATTACTGGAGATAATATAAAATTGTACAGTCACTTGGAAAAGAGTCTGTAAGTTCCTTAAACATTTAAACATAGAGCTGTCATTTGACACAGCAATTCAAGTGTATACCCAACAATTGAAAACATATGTTCATAAAAAAATTGTATATGACTGTTTATAGCAGCATTATTCAAGACTAAAGAGTAGAAAGAACTCAAAGATCTGTCAACAGATCATTTGAATATACAAAATGTGATATATCCATACAGTAGAATATTCGCCAGCCATAAAAGTGAAGTACTGATACATGCTCCAACATGAGTATTATGCTGAGTAAAGGAGTCAGACAGAAAAGGTTACATGTTTCATGATTCCATTTATATGAAATGTCTGGAATACGCAGATTCATAGAGAAAGCACATTAGAATAAACTGGAATTAGATAGTGCTGATAGTGGCACAACCCTGTGAGAATACTAAACACAATTGTACCATACACCTTAAAAGGGTGAATTTTATGGCATGTGAATTATACCTCAAACCAAACAATGAAATATTGCATCTGGGTAAAATCATCAATGGCTAGTAAACCTATTAGGTGAAGGGTTGATGAGGAACTTCATGATAGATGGATCTGTATGACAACCCCTGAACATTATTCAGAATGTTACAGACATACATTAAGTGCCTCCTAGGAAGAACACACACCATTTAAGAAATATTCTTTCTAAAAGAGTTGAACTTGAATTTATCAAGTCTATAACCACCAGTTTGCAGGAAATATGAAAGAGAAACATGTTAAATGATACCATAGGAATGCAAGAAATCAAATCAAGACCATGGGGATTTAAGAAGAAAGTGACTCAGTTTCCTTAAATAAATGATTTGAAGGAAAGTGGAGGAAATGGAAATATAAATTCAGGGTCACCTAAGACATAAGAGATCTAAAAATTTAAACAAGAAAAAAGACAATTTTTAGACAATCTAGGATAATGTACAGAGATTGGGTATTAGAAGATATTAAAAAATCAGAATATTTCATAATAATTCCTTAATATCATCTAATACTAAATCTGTGTAAATTGCACAGATTGTCGACTCTGGGTGATAATGGACACTTGGGACTCATAATACTATTTCTTACCTTTTGTATATGTTTGAGATTTTTCATAATACAGAGGTTTAAAAAACTCTAATATTCAGCAGTAGTGGGTCGATATTAGTAAGTTCATCTACTGATCCAGAATTGTTTCACTGGAGAAGGCATTATAGAGTCAATGGGATGATCTAGGGCCTTGTAATCAGACATGCCTAGGTTTGAATATGGCTCTGTGACTTATAAGCACTATTACATTGGGCAAGTTACTTACTTTTCTAAATCGGTTTTCCCATCTGTGAACAAGGCTAATGTTATCTACACCAGAAGGTTTTTGGAGGAACAAGTGAAATGTTATAAATAAAGTGGGCATCACTTTATGTATATATAGTGCCTGGCATAGAATAAGATAAATGTCATAGAATAAAATAAATGCTCTGTAAATGTCAACTACTTTAAAACCGGGCTCTACAAGTAATAATCTCTATTGAATCAGATTTCTAAGTAGTAAATCATGTTTGTTTTCACTTCTAAGTTAATTCTCACAAAAGAAAGCCAATCAATAGTGATTCCCTAACTCCTCCTGCATCTCCATACTGTATTAGGGAAACCAAAATAGCCAACTCATAATATTTGAAAATAAATGAATTTATAATGGTTCCTGATTTTGTAGAGGCTGCTTGATAAAAGATATGCCTATTTGGAACAAAATCATTAAAGAATAAAAATGCCAAGAAATAGGCTTCTGAAGAAATAAACCACATATCTTATGATTTTTGAAGGGAAATAAATACAACTCAAATTATTATAGTCACTAATAGTAGTAAATTCAAGGCAGAGTTTTGAAACTTTCTTTTCTGCATGATTTTAGCAATTTTTAAACTAAATTCAAGGTATTATATATAAGTTTTGATAAGCATTCTTATTTTTACTTCAACTTCCTCATCCTCAGCTTTGAATCATTTATTAACATTGTTTCCAAGAGCCTGGATCTACTCAGTTTATATTCAAAACTATGAGTCATTTCTGTATGTATACATTGTATTCCTCACTGTAGAGGAAGGATAAAGAGAAGGGACATGATCCAAAGACTCAAATTGTATAATCTCCTCTTCTTTATGGCTTGCTATTATCTTTGTTAATGATGTCACTCTATATTCTTCATAATAAATGCCATATACAGTTTCGTATTCCCGAGTCTTTACAGTTCTATTTCCATTTATTTTCACTTAATGTTTGATAGGAAATTGGAATATATTCCTTGTGGGGGGAAAAAGCAGTCTTTGATGCTCTTCTATGTGTATACTTTCTTTATCTTTACATGTTTGCCAACAAATGTCATGACTTTTGTGATTTATCTGAGGAAAAATATTTTCCTGGTACTCTTTTGCTTTTCATATTTTGGGGTCTTAAATGAATAAACCATGAGAGTTCAGCTCTTGAACTGGGGAAACTAAATTGACTTAAGCATTCAATTAGTCCTTACCCCAACCTTGAAATTACTTAGTAATATAAAATTAAATAGATTTAAATTAAAAATCACAGTTTATTATAAGATTAATAGAAGTTAATAGTTAAAAAATGGAATAAAATAATTTAGACCAAAAAATAGAATAAATACAATTCCCCTATCAACTCACCAGTCTTTTCAATCAGAAATGTGTGTACATCTGCATGTTAAAATTTTAAAACAAAATACTATACATGTTATTGTGTCACCTGATTTCCAGTTACCAACATATTTTATGAAATTTTCTTATCAGAACAGATAGATGTGAATCATTTACTTCAAAGTTTATACAGTATTCCAACTTAAAACTGTACTATGGTTAATATAATTAGTCCTATTTAGACAGATTTATTTTTACCTACAAATTGATGATATTGAAATGATGCTACCATAAATATCCTTTCCTTTATATCATGACAAAGTAGTGCATCTTCCTAGATTGATGAATTACTAGTCAGTTCCAAATCAGCTTCCAAACTATTTGCCATATTTGACACTGATGACAAAAGGAATACTGGTGCCTATTTTCTCATATCTGAGTAAACACTTGGTTTTGCCAAATGTGTGCAAATTTTACTCTGAAAGGTAAAACATAGAACTTTGTGATTTTATTTCACATATTCTTTAGATTAGGAGTGAGACACAGCCTTTTCCTATATTTGGAAAATCTTTATTTTTATTTTGTTTAATTTTGTAATTTTTCTGTGTCCTGTCTATGAATATCCTTTTCTCACTCTTCCATTTAGTTATTTTTTCTAATGGATTTATATAAAAACAAGATGGAAGGAATTAGTTTCCAGGAGGCATTGCAATTATTTCTTCATAGATCATAGCAATAGACACAGAAAAGCATTTGATAAAATCCAATATCCATTCATGATAAAAACTCTCAGTAAACTATGAATAGACAGGAACTTCCTCAACTTTGTAAAGAATATATATAGAAAACCTGTAGCCAACATTATACTTAATGGTGACAAACTTGAGGTTTTCATATTAAGATCAGGTACAAGACATCCTTGCCTCTCATCACTCTTACCACTGCTTTTCAGTATTGTACTGGAAGTTCTAGCTAATGCAACAGGAGAAGAAAAGAAAAAGTATACAGATGGGGAGGGAAGACATAAAGCCATCATTGTTCATAGATGACATGATCACCTATGTACATAATAAAATCAACAAAAAACTCCTGGAACTAATAACATGTAGAGCAAGGTTGCAGGATACAAAGTTAATATGCATTGGGGTGCCTGGGTGGCTCAGTCAGTTAAGCGGTTGCCTTCGGCTCAGGTCATGATCCCAGGGTCCTGAGATCGAGTCCCACATCGGGCTCCTTCCTCAGCGGGGAGGCTGCTTCTCCCTCTCCCTCTGCCTGCCACTCCACCTGCTTGTGCTCTCCCTCTCTCTATCTCTGTCAAATAAATAAAATCTTTAAAAAAAAGAAAAAAAAGTTAATATGCAGAAGTCAAATATTATCCTATATATTGTCAATGACCAAGTGAAATTTGAAATTAAAAACACAATATCATGTACACTACTATTCCCAATAATCAAAACAAAATATGTACAAGATATATATGAGGAAAACTACAAAACTTTGATGAATGAAATCAAAGAACTAAATAAATGGTGAGATATTTTATACTCATGGATTGGAAGGCTCAACATTGTCAAGATACCAGTTCTTCCCAACTTGATGGATAGATTCAGTGCAATCCCAGAAAGTTACTTTGTGGGTATTGACAAACTGATTCTAAAGTTTATTTGGAGAGGCAAAAACCAACTCAATATTGAGGGAGAAGAGCAAAGTTGGATAACTGACACTTCTCAACTTCAAGATTCATTTTAAAGCTACAGTAATCCATACAGTGTTATATTGTTTCAAGAATAAACATACAAATCAATGGAACAGAATAGAGAGCCTAGAAATAATGTAGTCAACTGATTTTTTACAAAGGAGCAAAAGTGATCAAATGGAACAAAGAATGGAGCATAGTTTCTTCAACAAATGGTGCTGGAACAACTAGACATCCACATGCAAAAAATGAATCTATAGACTCTACACCCTACAGAAAAATGAACTAAAAGTGGATCACAGACCTGAATTTAAAAAGCAAAACTATGAAACTTGTAGAAGGTAACACAGGAAAAAAACATAGATGACCTTGAATATCATTATGACTATTTAGATATAACACTAAGAAAAATAATTGATAAGCTGTACTTCATTAAAATTAAAAACTTCTGCCCTGCAGAAAACAATGTCAAGAAGCCAGAAACTGTGAAAAAGTATTTGCAAAAGACACATTTGATAGACTATTACCAAAATGAAGAACTTTTAAAATAACTCAACAATAAGAAAACAACCAACCTGATTAAAACTGGGACAAAGACCTTAATATACACCCCATGAAATAAGTTGTACAGAGGGCAAATAAGCATAAGAAAAGATGCTCCACAACCTATGTCATCAGGAAAATGCAAATTAAAACAACAATGACATACAACTACATACCTATTAGAACGGCCAAAATTTGAAACACAGTCTCCATTAAATGCTGGCAAGAATGTGGAGCAACAGGAACTCTTATTCATTGTTGGTTAAAATGCAAAAATGATAGTCACATTGGAAAAACGTTTGGTGGCTTCTTACAAAACCAAACATACTTTTATCATACAATCTAGCTGTTCCATTCCTTGGTTTTTACTCAAAGAAGTTGAAGATTAATGTTCACACAAAAACTGTACGTGGTTGTATATAGCACCTCTGTTCATAATTGCCAAAACTTGGAAGCAACCAAGATGTCCTCCAATAGGTGAATGGATAAATATACTGTGGTACAGCCAATCAATGGAATATCATTCAATGATAAAAAGAATTGAATTGTCACAAAAAAAAAAAAAAAAAAGAGAGAGAGAATTGAGTTGTCAAGCCATGAAAGGACATGGAGGAGCCTTAAATGCATATTACTAACTGAAAGAAGCAATCTGAAAAGACTAGATACTATATAACTATATAACATTCTGTAAAAATCAAAACTATGGAGACAGTAAAAAAGATTAGTGGTTGCCAGGGGTTGGAGAAGGAGTGGAAGGAATGAATAGGCAGAGCACAAGATTTTTAGGGCATTGAAAATACTCTATGATATAATAATGATATATGCCATCACACAATTATCCAAACCCATAGAATATACAACACCAAGAGTGAATCATAATGTAAACTGTGGACTTTGAGTGAATATGAGTATCAATATAGGTTTATCAATTTTAACAAATATGCTACCCTGGTATAATAGGGAAGGCTTTACATGTGTTAGGACAGAGGTTATATGGGAAATCTCTGTACCTTCCTGTCTATTTTGATGTGAAAATAAAACTGCTTTAAAAAAAGTTAAGTCCTCATATATGTATATCTATACATTATACACACACACACACACACACACACACACACACACGTACATATTTTTTCTTTGACCATAATGTAACAAAAACAGGCAAAATTTTAAAACTCTAACTTACTGAAAATTAGAAACCTTATTAAATAGCCAGAAGTTAAAAGGAAATTACTGTAATTTACCTGTAAGTGACCAAAAAAGGGAAAGTTTTATGTTAAACTATTGCTGTATGGCTAAAACACTCCTTGAAGGAATACCTGAAATATTTAATTATCAAAGAAAGGCTAAAAATAAAGGAATTAAGTATACAGTTTAACAAGGCAAAATGAAAACATTACAAACTAAAAAGTATATAGAAGATAAAGAGACAACATGAAATTAGGGAAAGAAAAAAGATTTAAAAATAAAGCAAAAAACTAGTTATGTGAAAATATCAATTAGACAAATTTTAAAAAGGTATTCACATAAAAAATAGCTACATTATTCAGACTAACGCTATCAGCCATGATAAGGTAATTGGTATGGGCTAGTATTTATTTCATAAACAAATATAAAACTGGAAGAATGTATGTAGTAACTACATTTAGACATGGAAAATAGGCTGGGCATGATTTTGATCGCTGAAAAAGGGAAGTAAAGTGAGCCCACAGTTCCCTCACTTCACCTAGAATATCTTCTTCAATTCCGTGTTAGGAGAAGAGAAAGTAATGAATAACAAGGAAGGCAAATAGAAAAGAAATAGACGATTGGCTTTTATCCACTCATAAGAAAATTACAATAAATATAAGTGGAATAAACTCTTCAAATAAGACAGACACTGTTACACTGAATATAAAAGACCCAGCTTTATGCTGTTGAAAAGAGGCATACATTAATAATATGAGACAAAGATATGTTAAAAATAAGAGAATAGAAAAAGATTTACAAATATTAATCATTAAAAGCTAAAATAACTATGTAAGTAACATTCAAAGAAAACAGAATAATGAATATTCCCAGAAATAAAGGTATTTCATAGGAATAAAAATGTCAATTTATCAAAAATCCATCAATCCATCAATAATTTTAAAATGGGTGTGCACCTAATCAGGGAGCTTCCAAAGACATAAAACAAAAATAAATAGAACTGAAGAAAAATACTGAGAAATCCAGAGTTACATAACATTTAGGATTTCAACAGTATTCAGCAGTTGACAGAAAAAGTAGAACAAAATCAATACCAACCCATCCTCCCAACCCCCTCCCCTCTAGAACCCTCAG
Source organism: Phoca vitulina (assembly GCF_004348235.1). Taxonomy (NCBI): domain Eukaryota; kingdom Metazoa; phylum Chordata; class Mammalia; order Carnivora; family Phocidae; genus Phoca; species Phoca vitulina. Next base: position 26,765,036 of record NW_022589709.1, read on the forward strand.
TTTGTTTTGAGGAGGGCACGTTCTGCATGGAGCACTGGGTGTTATGCACAAACAATGAATCATGGAACACTATATCTAAAACTAATGATGTAATGTATGGGGATTAACATAACAATAAAAAAAATTTAAAAAAAAAAAAAATCAATACCAAAATAAAAGATGGCCAAAAGACCTGAACAGGTATTTCAGAAATGTAGATATGTGAGTGACCAAGAAACCATTGAAAAAGCACACATCAATTTTGTAATCATAAGGGAAATGAAATTAAAACCACATTGAAATTCTAATACACAAAAATATAAAGATTGACAGCCTATATTTATGTATAAATTTATTCATATATATTAATTTATCATTCACACATACATACGTATATGAATGTGCAAGAAGAATGTCAAGTAGCTTAATTCATTTTGTCAAAAATGGGAAGACAACAAATGCCCCTCAAAAGGAAAATTTATAGTTATGTTATAAAAATACAATAGAACACTACACCGTGATTAAATAAGGGGGTGCAGGGAGAAACAACTAATACAGACAATGATATACTCAAAATATTATGCTGTGTGAAAGAATTCAGGCACAAATACATAATGTACTTAAGAATTCCATTCATATGAAGTTCTAGAACAGGCAAAATTAATATATGTTATAATTAATCATAACAATATTTTTTCTGTTGTAGAACATGTAGCAGATATTGACTGGAAAGAGGCATGGTGAATTTTTCTGGAGTGTTGGAAATATTCAAGATGTTGATAAATGTGTGTATTACGTGTGTGTTTGCAGTTATCAAAATTCACGTGACTATGCATTTAAGATGTGTATATTTCATTTCATGTACATTATGCCACAATATAAAAAAGGGATAGAATGAAAATATAAATTAGGAATGGGAAAATGTAAAACTTAGTAACATTAAATATTAAAATCTAAGGGGCGCCTGGGTGGCTCAGTCAGTTAAGGGTCCGACTCTTGATTTCTGCTCAGATCATGATCTCAGGGTTGTGGGATTGAGCCCTGTGTCAGCCTCCCCACTCAGTGAGAAGTCTGCTTCTCTCCCTCTCCCTCTGTTCCTCACCCCATTTGTGCATACTCTGTCTCTCTCTTTTTCTCTAAAATAAATAAATCTTAAAAATAGTAATAATAATAAAATTTAAATATTAGATTTTTTATCTAATCACTCTATTAAGAAATTTAATTCTCATCATTTATGACTTCCAGTTATAAATAAGTCATAGGGATATAAAATAGAGCATAGAGAATATAGTCAATAATATTGTAATAACTTTGTATGGTGACAGAAACTACACTTATGGTGAGGATTTCATAATGCCAAATCATTATGTCATACACCTGAAACTAACAATATTGTATGTCAACTATTCTTCAGTTAAAAAAAAAGAAGCAGAAATCTCAAACAAAATGCCCTCAGACAAAATTGAAAAAAAAATACAGATTACTCTGTAGATGTTATATCCCAAGAGAAGCAAGGGGGGAGTAGGAAGTTTAGATAGAATGTTATTATACTTGCTTAGATTTTCATCTTTAATTTTAAATAATATAAATAAAATCGAGATTGTTTTCAAATGGTAAGATAGATGATCCATAAAACAATTTGGTGCAAATATTTTTAAAGCATATTACTCATATTTCTAACATTAGTATTTCTGAGGGCAAAGATATATTCTGTATTATTCATAACAATAGGTTTTTAAATTAAATATGACAACTCTTTTATTAATTCTATATTGTATTTTATTAATTGGAGCATATTTCTAACAGTGATATTTCTGAGTTTTATTTTTTATTTTTTGCTTTTTATGTTTATTTTTTCTTTCTTTTTTCCCCCCTTTCTTTTATTGTGAATTGCACAAGAATTTTTGGTTCATGGGCGCCTGGATGGCTCAGTCAGTTAAGAGGCTCCCTTCCGCTCAGGTCATGATCCCAGGGTCCTGGGATCTAGCCCCACATCGGGCTCCCTGCTAGGCGGGGAGCCTGCTTCTCCCTCTCCCTCTGCCTGCCTCTCTGCCTACTTGTGCTCTCTTTCTATCTCTCTGTCAAATAAATAAATAAAATCTTTAAAAAAAAAATTTTGGTTCATAGCAGAATTAATAAAGTGATCCTCTAAATTTCTGGCCATTAAATTCTTTGTCTTTTTTTTTTTTTTTTGGTTAATTATGATCAAGTGTGAGAAATGGACCTTTCTACATGAGTATCTCAAATAGATAAAAATGTGTAAATCTATCTGTCATATATGAAAACAATCATTGTGTTCGTTTATTTATTTTAGATTATTTGGATAGATCAATGATATGGGCAAATGAGGAAATAAAGTTAAGACATTGCAGAAGAGATGACTCAAATATTGCTACATTATTTACTTATTTATCTATTTTATTTTTTTAAAAGATTTTATTTATTTATTTGACACACAGAGAGAGCGCACAAGCAGGGGGAGTGGCAGGCAAGCAGAAGGAGAGGGAGAAGCAGGAGCCCGACCGAGCAAGGAGCCCAATGTGGGGCTTGATCCCAGGACCCTGAGATCATGACCTGAGCTGAAGGCAGACGCTTAATGACTGAGCCACCCGGGCGCCCCCACTACTTAATTTTAAAGACAATTTTTTTTTTTAATTTTGCTATTTAGTTGCCCATAGGCAGGAACATGAGATTATTTGCTGAAATTTGCTGCCATACAAAATGAGAAGCCAGAAAATACATTCATCGTGTTCTGAAAAATAAAGGACTGGAGAAAAGAGAGCAAATGATTCTTTTGAGAGATGAGATGAAACAAGATAATATTTAGTGCAATAAACAGTCATATTTTGTAAGGGTGGAATATTATAGAATAAAGAAAGAAAAAGATTTAGTTTATTATTACAGTGTCAAAAACATATAGAGGATATTAGACAAATAATGAGGATGTGTTTAAAACATATATGCAAGAAAAACTTTGCTATTATATATTGTTTACACTTTTGTTGTTGGCAGTGAAATTATTATTGAATGGGTACATAGAAATGCCATTCCAGGAAATCATTTTGAGGTTAAAAAAAAAAAATAGCTATCAGAGCAGCCTTTAAGTCAATCCGTTTTTTTATATGACACCAAGTAATACAACTTTTTAAAAAAGCAATATGTAGGTAGTTCAGTATACACATGGCAAATTTACTTTTGATGTTTTTCCTGTCAGCTCATTTTTCTGAAATTATTTTGTACTGTATAGCTTTGGTCTTAATATTTAGTTTATCACCTAATATTAACCTGTGAGTGCAAACAATGAAACATTTATGCAAATTTCTTGGATAATTTTTGATGATCTCCATAGAAGTAGCCACCTTACATTTTTGATAGAATTTTGATGGACTGTTCATTTATTTATCTCATTTATGTTTTAATAAAAATTGAATATATTGGGCACCTGGGTAGCTCAGATGGTTAAGCATCTGCTTTTGGCTCAGGTCATGATCTCATGGTCCTGGGATCAAGCTCCGCATCGGGCTCCCTGCTTGGCAGAGAGCCTCCTTCTCCCTCTTCCTCTACTATTCCCCCTGCTTGTGCTCTCCTGCTCTCTCAGTCAAATAAATAAATAAAATCTTTAAAAATAAATAAATAAAAATTGAATATATTTAATTTATTAAATTAAATTAATAATTTAATTTAATAAATTAAATTATTATTAAATTAAATTAAATTAAATTAAAAATATGTTTAAGGTGTACAACATGATAGTGATATATATATATGTATGTATGTATTCACATCGCAGTGATTAGGGCAGTCAAGCTAATTAACGTATGAACTCCTCACATAGTTACGATTTTTTTGTGCATGTGATAAGTGCACCTGAAATCTGCTCTCTGAGTATATTTACAATGTTTAATTCAGTGTTATTAAGTATAGTCATCATGCCTATACATTAGATCTCTGGACTTACTCATTCTACTTAACTGCAATTTTGTATCCTTTGGCCAGCATCTCCCCATTTCTTCTACCCCCACCAGCCCCTGGTAACCACCACTAAGAGTTCAACTCTTTCTCTTCTCTTTTCATCCTCCCCTCCTCTCCCCCTCCCCTCCCCAGTCCTCCCCTCCCCTCCTTCCTCCCCTCCTCTTCTCTTCCTTCTTTCTGGAGTCCATATGTAAATGAGTTCCTACAGTATTTGTCTTTCTCTGCCTGGCTTATTTCATTTAGCATAATGTCCTTCAGGTTCGTCCTCATTGTTGCAGATAGCAGAATTTCCTTCTTTTTCATGGCTGAATGATATTCCTGTGTGTGTGTGTGTGTGTGTGTGTGTGTGTGTGTGTGTGTGTGTACATATTGCATCCTTATTCATTCTTCTGCCATGACTGTCCATTTTTATTATATTTATACTACAATAAAATAATTTGACAATAATGGGAGGAAGAATTAATAGAAAATACTTTATGATTAAATATAAATTTTGATGTAAAATTATAGTAAATAAATGAAAACCATCTGATGCCTCATGTGTCTACAGAAGAAACACACTTGAGCATTAGTAATGGAGGTGAGTTCTCAGTATCAGAAAATAAAAAAATAATAAAATGTAATAATTTTTACTTTACAAAACAAGTAGATTCATTCCATATAGAACACATATTTAGTGAGTATTTGTAACTATAATAAAATGAAAAAAATCCTCTTTTACACAGATGTACTAGTGTAAGGACCATCATCTGTTTATGGTTGCATCAGTATTCCTCCCTCAAGTATGTTTTACATCTTTCTCTTGGTTCAGAAGGTAGAAAACAACATTCTGCATTTCTTTTTGCCAGCAGTAGTTGTTTGCTTACGTATTTCACTAAACGCCTTAAATGTGACATTTATTTCTTTGATTATAGCTGAAAAAAACACTCAGAATGTCCTCAGATGGACAATGAAAAGATAGCTTATTTGATAAAATTGCTCCAATTTTTCTCATGAGCTGAAGAAGCAAGGGAAATAAAAAAAATAAGAGTTTTCAGTAAGATAATTTCAAGCTAATACCTTATTTCTTTGGAGTACTCACTATGCTTTGGGTTAAGTGGTCAGTTTTATTCTCCATAAACTTTCTCTTACCCAAAATGGTATCTGTGTTCAGACATGATGGTGGCTGACTTCAAGCTACCAATGTGACTTCACTGAACAGGAAGTTAGTTCCAACTCAGTGGAATGCAGATACTAGAGGAGAATAGATTTGGTCCAGAACCATAAGCTGAATAGTCAGGTAAAGTAATTCATTCTCTTTTGGATATATTCTTAGTCTTTCAGAACTCATCCCATTCCCTGTTCTTCCCCTAGTTGATATCTAAGGGAGTAAGGGGGTTTACCAATCTCCTTTATCAACCCTGAAGTCCATTTCCTAGTGATGAGGATGAGAGATGGAGCAAAAAAAAAATTAGCTTAATTTATTGATGTCAATCTGTCCTCAAGATGTGAATATTAAATAAAAAAGGCTTTTTTTTTTTTTTTTACCAGTTTTTCATATCTGTGATTGTCCTCTTGCTACTTGCTACTCTAGTTAAGACAAGGTCCCTTGATCAAATGGTCATTCTGTATTCTGATGACATTCATGTTATAACTTTCTATGCTGTTTATGTACTTAGCTTGAATATTAAGAGATAAATTTGGCATTGAGACTGAGATATACATTTCGCAGTCTGGTTTCTCTCCAGGCTTGGGCAGGGCCTATGTCACTCTGGCCAAATTGGCTTCCTTTTACATCTTAGTGGGACTCTGGGTACCCCTGAGTCTTAATCATCTTCTCCATCCAGCCCCTGAGAGAGTCACTGCCCCCCAAGTCTCTTTGTGGAGTCACCATGATCCTTGCTGTATCAGGGCACATTGAGGACTTTATTGATGAGTAGCCATCATTCTTCTGATCTTCTACCAGGGTTTCAATCAGAGTGTAGCAAATAATTTCTCCAATGTGAACTTTTGAAACTCAGAAATATGATCATGAGTCAAATCTTGCTATATTTCTTTCTTATCTCTATCTTCTTTCCCTACAGAGAATACTGGGAATGAGGAGGGAATCTTTCCTTTACTTTTTATTCCACATTGTATGCTTGATTCTTTCTCAGTTTTATTGAGATATTTACATGATACAAAATTTCACATAACTACTTTAAAGGATATAACTCAGTAACTTTTAGTATATTCATAAGATTGTGCAACAATTGCCGCTATTCAATTCCAGAATATTTTTATTACTGAAAAGAAACCTCTCAACTGTTGGCAGTCACTCTCAATTCTGTCCTCCCTCCAGTCCCCAGAAACCACTAATCTACTTTCTATCTCTGTAGATTCACCTATTCTGGACATTTTAAAATGTAAGTAGAATCATATGAAATGTGGCCTTTTGTGTCTAGCTTCTTTCACTTAGTATATTTTTTCAAAGTTTATCTATGTTTTGCATGTTTCATACCCATTAGGTTGGCTATAATTGAGACAATGAAAAATAATAAATGTTGGAGGAGATGTAGAAAATGGATGCTTCATATATTACTAGTTGGAGTATAAAATAGTGAAGCTACTGTGGAAAACTGGCAGTTCCTCAAAAAAGTTATGCATATAGTTAACCATATGACACAGTTCACTCCTAGGTATATACTCAAAAGGATTGAAAACACAGAATGCTCACACTAAACTTACTCATATGCACAGCAGCATTATTTCTTTTTTTTTTTCCAATGTCCATTAGCGTTTTATTATATTTGCTTTTGATCTTTTTTTAATTAAAAATATAAAACATTTTAGATCAAATCGAAGTCCTTTTTGTTCCCCATTCTATTTTGTCCCATTCCAGAGACAGTTGACTTTAAGTTGTATTCTTTTTTTTTTTTAATGACTTTATTTATTTATTTTTCTTTTTAATTTCTGGGTCTGTTATTTCTGGGTCTCTATTTCTAATTTCTAAACACAGAATGCTCACATTAAACTTACTCAAAAGCACAGCAGCATTATTTCTTTTTTTCCAATGTCCATTAGCATTTTATTATAGTTGCTTTTGATCTTTTCTTAATTAAAAATATAAAACATTTTAGGGCGCCTGGGTGGCTCAGTTGGCTAAGCGACTGCCTTCGGCTCAGGTCATGATCCTGGAGTCCCAGGATCGAGTGCCACATCGGGCTCCCTGCTCAGCAGGGAGTCTGCTTCCCCTCTGACCGTCCTCCCTCTCATGCTCTCTCTCTATCATTCTCTCTCTCTCTCACTAAATTAAAATAAAAAATTAAAAAAAAAAAAAATATATATATATATATAAAACATTTTAGATCAAATCGAAGTCCTTTTGTTCCCCATTCTGTTTTGTCCCATTCTGGAGACAGTTGAGTTTAAGTTGTATTCTTTTTTTTTTTTTTTAAGACTATTTATTTATTTATTTATTCCTTTTTAATTTCTGGGTCTGTTATTTCAAAAAAAAATGGAAACAATCAAAATGTCCATTAAACTGATAAATGGACAAACAAAATGTGGTATGGCCATACAAGGGAATATCATTTAGCCATAAAAAGGAACTTAAAAATCTTTTTAAAAATGTTATGCCCCCTTTGTAGATTAAGATGGGAAAGGTAGACTTTATTGCACAAACTGTGGCCAAAATATTGGTTAATTACATTTATAATTTACTATCTACTCTAATATCTATGTGAAAAATTACTGGGACAAGGAGAGGATGGAATAGAAAATAGAAGGCCTGTTAGGAGGCCATTTATATATTAAGATAAAAACAGGTGAGGCATCTAAATGGAGAGCATGCAATACTAAAGTTTGGAAAAAAGATATGGAATCTAGACATAGAGATTTAGGATTCAGCTGTTGTTTATTAATTATAGGAGCCATTGTTGCAGAATATAATTATACTACTTCATATTATATTCAGATGCACATATACACACAATCATATACAGTATCTGGGTTTATAGATATTCAGCTAGAATCATTTAGATTTTCAGTGTGTAGAGAGGGAATTTAGAGTCAACATACCTAATGAATACTTAAATATTCATAGAAATTTTCCCACTGGAATATTTTAAACCAAATTGAAGTTTTAATATTATTGAAATGAAAGCATAATACCCAGATTATAAGCATTTTGTGTTATTTAAAATATAAAGTGTTCATGTGAGCTTTGCATTGGCTCCAGACTTTTGCTATTTTGTTGATAACAGCATTAGGCCCTAGAAGTACTATTTATATAGTGTCATCCCATAAAACAATGATTTCTCTGAAGATTTTAGTGAAGACCATCCTATTTTGATCTGTATTTTTGTTACCCTTGGGCCTAGAATTTAAATCTGTTGAATTGCAGTTATCCTCTTTTATTGGGAATAGTTAACCATTTTGGCCAACATTTATATACTTTTAATGCCTCACCACAGTTAATTTGCATGTCTATTTCATATTCAGTATTAACTCTTTTGGATGTGTGGGATACTTCTAAAAGAATTAATTGATGTATAATTCATTAGCATTCATTTGGAAGTTCCTGCTCTTAAGATTCTAGGGAAGATAATTACTAGAGTTGAAAGATGGCTCTTGGTATATTTTCTATATTAGGAAATATGCTTTACATTAAAAACTCATCAAATATGCATAATACCTTATTAAGACCATTATTATTATTTACTGAATAAATATATGGACTTGACTCCCTTTGAGTAGTACAATATACACATATTAAAGGTATAACGCTTAAGTCCATTGATATCACATTACAGTTAACTGTTTCACTTTATAAAGTGGTTTTGTAAATGATTCTGCTGATTAGGGTTTTAAAGAATGTAGAAGGGGGTTGGGGGAATAATATAAGAAAAAGACTAATGGCCTCATTAAAAACTGTTTTGCAGAAACTGCATGCACTAAAATGCACACAGTAGCAACAATTAGTTGAGTGAATGGGCAATGAGTTCTATTCTCTTACCTCACCAGTAAATTCTGTCAGTACATAATTTGTGAGGCATAACATTACCTGCTAATGACTCTATGATATAGTTCAGATAGATTTTTACAAGGGGAATCAATAACTTCAGAAAGCATTTAGAAGGTTTTACTTAGATTGCTAATATGATTAAGTGAGGGGGAAAAAGACATCTATAATTTCTTTAAAACTTTGTCTTTACTGGAACAATGCCTTTTTTAAAAAAATAAATCTATAGTGTTTTCTACCCTAAAAAATATTTTAGCATTTTTTCCAATAATTTTATTGTAATGGCTGTACATATATTTGTACTTATTTGTAATAATCACAAATGTATTACTAAATATGTTGCTGAAGGAAATAACATCTACAGTGAGGAAGCCATGAAAAAACAGCTTCCATTTTGAGTAGATCTAGTATAGTTGCATAATGCAATTTTAAATAGATTTGTCTCCCTGAGTACACAGTGTTGCACATTATATTGCTGTGAAGGATTAGTCCACACTTTTGTGGTCCTGTGGAATCTCCTTTGGCTGAGTGGTGATAGAGAACTGTCAGTTTCCTCAGGCTTACTTGCTTCTAGACATGGACTTAAGATCCTCTGGGGGAATTTCAGATGGAGCCAGGGAATGAGGTTAAAAACTCACTGGTGTAAATTATGGTTTATCTTTGCATTTGAATATTTTTTTTAAGAGAGAGAGTATGTGCACGCACATCAACGGGGTGGGGTGGGCTGTACAAAGGGAAAGGGAGAGAATCTTAAGCAGGCTCCATGGCCAATGCAGAGCCTCAGGTGAGGTTCCATCTCACAATCCTAAGATCATGACCTGAGCCGAAATCAGGAGTCTGATACTCAACTGACTGAGGCACCCAGGTGCCCCTGCATTTGAATTTCTTGACTCTTCCTTGTTTGAATCATAACTTTACTACCATTTACATGTAGATTTGGAGGCTATGTGTTTGAGATATATATATTTGTGTGTGTGTGTGTGTGTGTGTGTGTCTTTAAGTACTTTTAACTGCTGCTGATCCGTCTCAAAACTTATTGTGTCCTTTTAAAAAAACTCATCTGTATTTTTGCTTACACATGTAGCAGAAATTCATTTTGTATATACTAGCCATTTTTTCCTGTATGTTTATAGACTTAATTGGCATTCAAAGATATCAATATAAAATACTATCTTAACCATAAATTTTAAAAATTCTTTTTCACAACTTTACATTTTGAAGTTCAGTCCTTAAGTTTATCTTGTACTGATTGGTGCTTCCTTCATTTAGTTCCCTGGAAATCATTCAGTGAAGCAGATTGCCACCTTTATAATATATTAGTCTTAGCGGGGTACTTTTTAGACATCCACAGGAAAATGACACATTTCCTTGATTTTATTTATCTAGTTTATATGATTTATTTACTCATTTATTTATTTTGCATTTCTAAAATCTGACTCAATCTGTGCTCACTGATGAGCTTGATGTTATGGATACCACAGAGAAAGCTAGACATAATCCTCCCACTTTAGCAGCATGGAATTTTATCTTACTTATTTAAAAAGAAAACTAAAGCATTTCATTATCTTTAACAAAGGCTAAATGCTATCTTTTCTCAGAAAGTAACTTACCTTATGCTGCTTTCCTAAATCTTTAGAAAATATTAATATCAGCCAATTACTCACTCAGCACATATTTATTGAATACTCACCATGTTCTCTCACTTTTCTAAGATCAGGTACAACAATGATAAATAAGAAAAATTTCATTCCCTATGGCTGTTTCCTTAGAATCAAACAGAGGGAAAAAGAGACAGCTAAAGTATGGTGTAATGGGTTTAAAGGAAGTACAATTGGAGGGCTCTGTAGCCTAGGCTAGACTTGGTCTAAACTAGACCAAGATTTTGGATTCTACCTGAGAATAAATGATACCTAAATGATGTAATAAATGTACTACAAGCACTAGGTCATCAATGAGTTCAGAGAAAGTGAAGAAGTATTCTAAGAAGAGGATACAGTTTATACCCTAAACCAGAATGAAACAGTGGCATGTTTGAATAACTGATAGATTTTAAATATTCAAGATGGGATGATAATGAGAGATGAGAGTGGAAAGGTGAATAGCAGCCAGATCATGCCATATTTGGATGTTGCAGATGAGTGATGAGGAGCCAGTGAATGGCTTTTTAAATAAAGAGCAATCCAATCAAATATATGTTTATGGAGGCATCACTCTGTACACAGTGTAGAATCTGAATTGAAGGGGGAAAGAATGCATAGGAGGGAGACTGATGAAGTAATTCAAATAAAGGATGACAGTTATCTGAACTAGTAGAGTTATTGAAACTGGAGAACTATTTAGCAAAAGAAATGCATAGAGCAGGACGCTTGGGTGGTTCGGTTAAGCATCTGCTTTCTGCTCAGGTCATGATCCCAGGGTCCTGGGATCCAGTCCGGCAGCATGCTCCTTGCTCAGTGGGGAGCCTGCTTTTCCCTCTGCTTGCCACCCCCCTGTTTGTGCTCTCTCTCTCTCCCTGACAAATAAGTAAATAAAATCTTTAAAAAAGAAAAAAAAAAGAAATGCATAAAGCTTGGTTAAAAGGAATAAAAGGAGAGGTGGAAGTCAAAATTGCCTTCAGCATTTTGTGTTACTTCCTTTTGTTTTCAATTTAGGTGGATGGGATTACCAAGTGTCAGCTAAGGAAACACATTGGGAGGAGCAGATTTGTTGGAGAAGATGAGTTTTCTTTTAGATAAAGTTTAAGGTGGCACTAGGCATTGAACTGAAGATTTTTATTATGTTTAGCTGGAAATGTGTAGTCAAGATGCACTGAAATCACAGGCTTAGGTGAATTTTGCTGAGAGTCTAAATCAAAAGAGAAAATCCATGAAGGATAGAAAGAAGGAACTGCTAGAGAAATGTCAAGTGAACCAGTAAAACTTAGTTATTATCAAACCTGAGTAAGAGAGTATCATAAGAAGAAAAGAAGGAGAGTTGCTAATGCTATTGAGGATTTCAAGAATGGTAACAATCGAAGTGTATATTGGATTTAGAAATAATAAATAAATAAATAAATAAATATTGTTAACTTGCAAGAACATTTTTGGGAGTTGTAGTAGGTATAGTAGCCAAACTCAAAGGGTAGTTTAATGAGTGGGAGGTGAGCAAATTTAAATTAACACAACACTACTGAAAGTGAGGCTGTTAAGAGAAGTACTAATATGAGAGAAAGCAGGAATAAATAAAAGCCTGGGAGCAAATAGCTTTTTTTTTTTTTTTTTTTAATTGTCAGAGAGAGATAGAGCACAAGCAGGGGAAGCAGCAGGCAGAGGGAGAAACAGGTTCCACGCTGAGCAGGGAGCCCGATGCGGGACTTCATGTGGGACTCGATCCCAGGACTCTGGGATCATGACCTGAGCCAAAGGCAGACATCGGCTGAGCCACCTAAGTGTCCCCTGGGAGCAAATAGCTTTATGTAAATCCTCTTTCTACTCAATTTCCTTTTCCCCTAGCTGTCTTCTCAGGAGAGATTATTTTTATACATCCTCTTAAAAGTAATGTCAGTACCGTAGTAGATACTCTTTGTCCCTAGCTAACCTGAAATACAGATATAGTTAGATGTGTATTAAATGATAATCAAGTATGATTAACCCCATTAATGTTTAGAATACTACCTCAGCCACTTTCCTTGAACGGGAATGACAAAGGATCCAGATAAAATTTAAAGCATTACTTTTCTTTGAAAATCTAACCAACCTTTGGTCCCAGAGCTCCATTCTACCACACAAAGGCACTTCCTTAATCCTTAGGCCTTTGGAAGTGGCCTGAATGTTTTCTAAGCCTGTGGAAGTATGTCCCTTATGAATGCTTCCCCCCACCTTCAGTTTCCCTTCTCCTATTCTTTTTAGGTAAACAGTACTCCTCTTCTTATTTCTGATGCTCTCAGCCATTCATCCCTTCTAGGAATGCCCCAACTCTCTCAACAAAATAATGAAGTTCACTTTTCTCAGTCCTTTCTTTTATTTTATAATTCCCTAGTCTTAGGTACCTGTTAATTCTAACCAGTTTTTTTCTGACACCTTAATTAGAAGGGAGATAGAACTTACATAACAAAGAGGATGCAAATATTTAGTTCTGGTTCTTCCAGAGAGGAGAAAATTGCTGGGGATGTCCATGTCCCAGGGAGAATGTTTTATTTTCTCCATTTTGCATATAAAATAAGATGTAGGTTAACATCACTATGAAACATGGCTTCTCATTTACAGGAGAAATATAGAAAATGTTTCTATATCACAACAGGGAAAAAAAAAAAGCATGAGTTAAAAGACCTCACACAGTCTCTTACTTAGAGCTTATAATCTAAGTCAAGTTATTTAAATCTCCGAAAGTCAATTTTCTTGATCAGTAAAATAGGGACAATAATATTGTTTACCCACTAGTATAGTGGTGAATGAAGAGAGATAGTTAATGTAAAAAATTCCCAGAATTTGGTAAATTCTCAATAAATGCTATTATTGATGACTTTCATTCTTAGTAATAATCTTACATATAATCTTACAAGTCTAAAAGGACCTTTACCACATTCTCACCTAGGCTAGATTTTCAAGCTTTAGGTAAAAAATGGTCAAATGCTGATGATTTCATTTTGTTCACCTAATAGTATCTAAAAATGAATGATGCCACATGGTTGACCATGAGATTGTGGTAGGGAGTGTTTTGAAGGGATATGTTCCCATTTTTCTACTATATTTAGGAAATGAGAACTCCTTTTATAAAAAGAGAACAGATGAAGATATTTGCTAGTGTGATGAGGACAGTAGCCAGTTTCTAAAAAGTTGTTCAGTGAGTGGTTTAAAATACTGTTTCTTTACAATTTAAAAATTGTGTTTATGGTTTTATTTCGGATTGAGTTTGTTATAGAATCAAGGAATAATAAAATTCTTAGTAAATAGTAAACTTTATTTCTTGCGCACATCTTTCATGATTAAAACATTATTATTAGTTAATATTAATGAGTTTCCTAAACATCAGTGTACCTTTTCTACAGCATGTGGTCATTTTAAATATCCTAAGCCTCATGTTAATCGTGCCCCAGATGGAGCTCCCTTTTTAAAACATTGGTATGCAATAAATATTAAATTGAGTAATTATGGACACCAATTTCTAATTGCTCTCTCTGATTATAGAATAAGCACTCAACTGGGCATAACACTTTATGTATAATTGAATGGAAAATGTAATTTTCAATACATATTTTTCTGTGGTCACAAGGAAGCAGAATGAGAAATAAATGCTCTCTAGTAAACGATTAAATTTTTTACTGTGATTTCCCATAATTAATTTGAAATCCCCAGCTAATATACCTCAGCTATCAAGTACACTTCTGAAACAGTCTTCTGCCACAGTCCATGAGTTTCTGTTCAGGAAACAAACTAATGCTAAAAAATGCCATGCAAATTTTCAGGCATAATTTACTATTCTTAGGGTGGAAGACACATAGGAGAAAGAGGAACCTAGAATTAAATTGAATTCAAACTCAAGTAGAAATTCTGTGGGATTATGTGACATTATGCAAACTATTCTTGCATTCATCCATTTTGAATAAAACAGCATATAAAAAAATGCACCTACTATTTCTTTTCTTGACCTTTAGCAAGTTAATTCATCTCTTTGTGCCCTAATTTACTCAGTTAACTTTTCTTATAAAAGAATTTGTAGTGCCCTTCTCAATGATGGTTCTGTAAAGGGGGGATTCTTATAATGAATACATATCCTGCTGTTCAATTTTTAAATAAGATAATGCACATTTACTGGGTGCCAATTAGATAATGGGAAATACTATATAACACAGTAGAGTATTATGGAAGACTGGTAGTGAAAGAATGAATGTAATATTTTTTTCAAGCCACAATTCAAACATTTGAGTGTTATTTAGTGCAAGGGCAGGATGACAGGTCTTAGAAAAAATTTGAATCCATTATTTTTATGAAAAAAAAAGTATACCTGCTTCTTATTTAGAAACTTAAGTAAAATCAATCAATCAGTCAAATAATATATGAAAGTGTTGCAAAATAATGCCTCACTGAATAAAAACACGGACTAAAAGTTGTAGTATTAATAGAGGGCTAGGAGAACCTTCATCCCTGTTTGCTGTATGCAAGGGCAGAAAGGTCTCAGATGTGTCTAACTCTCAGTGGATAAATCAAACCCAACTTTAAAAAGGATTTTTTTTTTAACCTTAAAAGGTCTATTTCTATGCCACAATAAATGGTTTGGGGATTATCTAACACTTTGGATTATCTGCACCATTAGTGAGGATAATAAAGAGCTGACTGCCTTTTGCATTGAAATAGCACGGTCTATTACGCTCATGAATAGTCTGAGAATAAAGCATGGGAAAGTCTTGCTGCATTTATGCACAACAGTTTAATTGACTGCAGCGTGGTTGATGGGGTTTTTAGGTTGTTTACAATTGGTGGTACAACCATCATTTATTCAATGATTAGTTTCAAAATTATCAAAATTAATTATAGTAAATAAAGATATGGTGTAAAAAAGCTTTTAATTTCTATTCTTAGAAACAATGTAGCATTGTTTCACATCTATCTTTGTCTTGGGTTTCTGTGTTTCATGGGGTTTTTTTTGACAAGAACTAGTTGTCATTTTTGCCCTCTTCTTTTTTCAATGGCATCAAAAGAAATTATTAAAATACTAATAATTTTCAGGAATTGTATTTCAAGTAATGTAAAGCAAACCAGTCTCAGTTGCCAGAGTTTAAAACTCTGATGGATTGCCAGAAATTCATTTTCCCTAAAAATATTCCAAGCATTTCTCTTTATGGAAATCATTAAAACCTTAAATGAGTCCTCCCCTCCCTTCCCCCTAAACATTACCACATGTCTGGGACTTAAATATTCCTATCAAACTTATGATAAAGATAAAATTCCTTTGTGGTCCTCTCCAAAGCTATTTTTGTTATTTTTCCATGGTTCACGAATCATAGTGATCCTGGAGAAAATGGCATTCTTCACTCACTAAATCAGGCATGAATTTGCAATGGTATTTCACCCAAAATGTCTGGCGTAGATCATATTACTCTTTCTAATTTAAAATTTTTTAAAATAACTGTACAGTTTCTTATTTCTTTTAAAGAAAATAACTCAAGTACTAGGAAATCTTGAATGATAATATTAACTACATTATTTATCTCACAATAATAATATTTAATTAGAAATAGGTTTGGGTGCTTTTTTTCTGTATTTATTCAGTTACCCAGGAAATAATAAAAACAATTTTTTTATTGCTGTCATTAAAGAGATTTATTTAACTGGCTTTGTGTGAAATTTTCCCATATAACAAAGTGTATTCATTCATTTTCAGGTTCAATTTTTTTTCTTTTTTTTTTTTTTTTTTAAGTTCATAACATAGCAAGCTCTGTTTTAATTGGTAGGGGTATGTTTTAGAGAAAAGCAAAAAACAAACAAACAAAAAACAACCCAATTCCCTTCTCATAGAACTTACATCCTAGTGGGGTAGATACACAATAAACAATTAACTATTCTGCTTTTGACTTGAGCAGGATGCCACAATTTAGAGTAAGGATCTTGCTTAGTTAGTGGCTGCCAGATGATATAATCCAAAAGGATGGGAGGAGTTAACCCTCTGAGAAATGAACTTTATTTAGTGCACATTAGAAATGGTAAAGAGATAGGCAGATAACTTCCCTCTCATTTCACCTTTTCATGTACTACAAAAAAGAGCAAAATTATCTTTAGATTGAAGATAATAAAAAATTTTAGACAAACAAAAACAGATAATTTACTATCAGTAAACTCTGACCAAAGAAATTTTCAATGTATGAACAAACAAAAAAAATGGTAAACATAAGAATTGATCTTTAAAATAAAAATCTTTGGGATACCTGGGTGTCTCAGTCAGTTAAGCATTCGACTCTTGGTTTTGGCTCAGGTCATGATCTCAGGGTCCTGAAACTAAGCTCTTCATCAGGCTTGCACTCAGCACGGGAATCTGCTTGAGGTTTTCTCTCCCTCTCCCTCCCGCTCTGCCCCGTCCCCTGCACGCACTCTCTCCTTCTCTCTCTAAAATGAATAAATTTTAAAAATCTTTAAAAATAAAAAGCTTTTATTATGAACAACCTCATACATATTCTAAAATGGAAAAATATTATAATAAACTCATATATATATACCAATTAGTTTTAGCAATTATCAAAGCATGGCTAATCTTGTTTGATCTGCTATCTCATCCATTAGAAATCCCCTATTAGATTAATTTGAAGTGGAGGCGCCTGACTGGCTCATTTGGTTAAGCGTCTGCCTTCAGCTCAGGTCATGATCCCAGGGTCTTGGAATTGAGCCCCGAGTCTGGCTCCTACTCTGTGGGGAGCCTGCTTCTCCCTCTCCCTCTGCCTGCCACTCCCCCTGCTTGTGCTCTCTCTCAAATAAATAAATAAAATCTTTAAAAAAAAAAAAAGATTAATTTGAAGTGAATCCTAGCATCTAGGTCATTTAATCCAAAATATTATAAACTATAAGAATTTTTTATTATAAGCCATTGTTATAATGCTTTAAAAAAGTTATCAGTAAATAGTCAATACATGTCCAAATTTCCCTGATTAAGTCATACTTTTTTTTTTAAAGATTTTATTTATTTATTTGAGAGAGAGAGGGAGAGAGCACACAAGCAAGGGGAGCAGCAGAGGGAGCTAGAGAAGCAGGCTCCCCGCTGAGCAGGGAGCCAGACTAGGGGCCTGGATCCCAGAACCCTGGGGTCGTGACCTGAACCAAAGGCCGACTCTTTAACCGACTGAGCCACGGGCAGGTGCCCCTAACATACTTTTTAACAGTTTATTTGCTTGAATATTCAAAGAAGGTGCATACATTGTAACAAGTTTATGTGTCAATTACACTATTACATTGTAGGTTTAAACGGTGGTTTCTCTCTCTCTCTTAGTGTGGGTATGTATATTACAATTTACTTGTTGAATAAGTGGGGTCATAATTTTGACAGAATTTCTGAGAGTTGATCTTGCTAATTATATCCCTATGCTGCTATTTAACACATCTAACAGGTTTCTCTATCTTGTATAATTTCTGTACATTGATAGATAGACCTCATGACTTTGGTAGTTTGACAAGTTCATTTCAAAGTGCTGTTCTGATTTCAATTGGCTGTTTCATTTTTGTGATATTAGCAAACACTGAAATATTACTGTTTAGATCCATCTTTTAACTAGGGGTTGCAAAATTATGATTCTTATTTTAAAATTAATTTTTACATACAAAATTCCTTTATAAAAAGAAATTATCTGGTGTAATCGCTATTTGGTTACTCTGAGATGACCTTTTTATAGAAAAGGCAGAAAAAAATGGTATCAATTTTCAAAATAAGGAGTTAAACATTTAGCATCCTCCTATGTTGACTTTTTTGTTTTAGTATCATTATAAACTCATGCATTAATGCACATTTAATGTTTTTAAGTTCATTACCACTGTGATTCTTATTGATGATCAAACTGTCTGATCTTCACTCAAAGGGAAGAGTCATGTCACTTTGTTTCCTGAGTCCTTCTGATATAATTTAGTACTCTTTAAGTGTTACCTCTCTTTGTGACATGACAAGGAATTTCAGGATTATCGTTTGCCTTTCTGTACCAAATCTGGAATTGGTCTCTCTCTCTCTTTTTTTCCATGAATCTCTTGTTTAGAGTAAATATTTATTTATTTTGGGTTATTAGTGTAAATTTTTAAGTACTCACTATTAGAAATAAGTAGAATATATGACTTGCAGATTGGTAGAAAACCATGAAATAAGAAAATGTGCTCCATCAAGTCAAAATATTTTGGGGATAAAAAAAAGAAATGTAACAGAAAATATGAAACAAGTGAAGAGACAGAATAAGATATAGGCAAGAAATTTAAATTTGTGACTTATGACAGTCACCTTAAAGGAGATAAAATAGCTGATAAAGAAATATTTTGAGACTGGATTTTTAAAAATATAGTCCTTTGCTATTTGCTAGACTCCTAAAATCTAAGAACACTGAAACCTTGGTATTAAAGGATTAAAGAAAAAGAGATAACTGAGTAATACTAGCAAAATGAAAGCTGTTGTGAATATATTAGTATATGTGACAAAATAGATATTAAAACAAAAAAAACCTTATATAGGTAAAGATAGTCATAATATAAAGATAAGTTCTTAAACTTAAGAAGAAAATATAACATTCTTAAATTTATGTATACCCAATAGAATAGCCTCAAAATGCAGAAATATAAAATTAGAGATTTATAATGAAGTCAATAAATCATAATCATAGTAGATTTTAGCTTGCCTCTCTCAATAAATAACACATTAAAAGAGTCATTGAAGTGAAGGAAAATGAATACATTAACATAGAGAACATATGCCCAAAATGAGGAAATACTTTTTAAGGTATTATCCCTTTTATACATTTTATACAAACACATCCCTTTTATACATTTTCATACAAACACACAAAATGCTAGTTTCAAATAATTTTACAATCTCAGCCATTCAACAAAGAGACAATTATTTTTTTCCACAGAATCTTCCAGAGAATATAGAAATATTTTTATGAGATTAGAATAGCTTTGAAGTCAAATAGAGTCCAGAAATTTATAGTACAAGTATCTAGAGTGACAAACATAATTGTTAAGTTTTGAGGGAAGCAATGGATATACCAAGGTAGCTTTTGTCTGTTTCCTCTTCCTCTTCTGAATAAGCCAGCCATTGGTAGCATACATTCTGCTCCCTCTTTCATACTGTTACAGGGGCAGACTCTTCTGAAGATTTGGGGAATAAATTAAAATCAGAAAGTGTTATGAAGGATAGCTATTTGGAGGTGCAAAAGATAAAGACTCATATGGAGTGGATAATACATGGCTTTACCCTTTAAACTGTTGACTTTTGGCAGTATTTTGTCATGAGGCTCACTTAAATGGCTGTGCTGTTTGTTTTTTACTGTTAGAATCTGGACATGTGGCATTAAGCATTAAATGCCAAATAAGCAGTATTTTCAAGTTGGCAAATCAGTGAATTTTATGGCATATTTGGCCATAAAAATTTTCAGAGTAGCTATTTCAGAGAGCTATATGCATTAGATTGTAAGTGCAGAACTTAAAAAAGTTAAAGATCTCACTTACGTAAGATCTAGCATCTCAGAAAAGATAAAGAGGCTATTTGTCTCAGCAACTACATACAGGCCATTGCAGGATAAGTGTATACCAGTCACCTTGGCCTCAGAAATTGTGTGGTACATAAAAGCCATCTTAGCCAAATGAAGGAGACTTTCCTAGAATGTTGATGTGGAACAACACAGCTGCAGCTAGGTCTGGATAATAAGCTTGGCAGAGATAATACCATATATTTTTAGATTTGTTGAGCAGAACAATATTTGCCACACTAAAAGGTGCTTGTGTAGCATGCACTGATTGCACTAGTGCAGCTTTAGCTTAAAGTTCTCATTGACTGTAAGAGGCTGAGTTCACATCTTACATTTCATTGAGTAGGTTGGATAGGAAGCAAAGGCACTTCATATAGGTCCTGACCACCAGGACCACCACTCCATCACCAAGCATTGAGCCGTCCAAATATAATCTTTATGGAGCAACTTCTCTAGAGGCTGAGGATTGACTTGTTTTCTAAAAATGGCAAATATAGGACTAATGATCTGATTTCTGATGATCTTGGGTGCCATATTATCTTTTCATACTGTATGAAAGGCAAAGCACAGAGATAGCAAGTTCTAGATACAATAAAGTTGCTTAGGAAAAACAGATGAAAAACAAATGCTAATAGTGTGTGTGTGTGTGTGTGTGTGTGTGTGTGTACCTTATCTGTATCACAGGTCATGTTCACTAGAAGTCAGACTCTGAGACAATACCTGTGGGAGAGTGAAAGAATCATAACTGAGCAGAGGAAAAAGTTGGACTGCTGTGAAGTCACAAATGCCTCAGTTAATCTCATAGGGAACTTTGGAGCTGGGATTGCCTTGCAGAAATGCCCTGAATCCTGGCAAGGTTGTTTGCCAAGTCTTTGTGTCTCCTACCTTTACTACACAACTTGCATTGTAGAATAGAGTATTAAAATGAATATCTTATATTACATATAATTGATAATATATTATTTATATATATATAAAGTGTGTGTGTACAACTGTGCATGTGTGTGTTAAAGCATCTAGAACTCTTGAATCAACCAAGAACAAAGAAGCAAAACTTTGAGAATTATAGAAAAAGGAAGAACTGCAAAGAAGACAGGTCAATAATCTGTATTTCCACTGAAATACATGCCACCTTTGGTTTAAGATAAGAAATCAAGACTAATGGAACATTGGAATATACTCATGTGTACATCATGTGTATATAGTCATTCAATTTATGGCAAGGGTGTCACTTTAATGCAGAAAGGAAGCCATGATCTCTTTGTTAAATGGTGCTGAGACAAATATAAGTCTGGGGAGGAGGATGAATGAATACTAACTGATCTCACTCTTATTCTACAAAGGAACAGTCAATTTCATACGGATAAAAAATCTAAACAGGAAAGGTAGATCTTTTAGAGGAAAATGTTGAAAAATATTTCTGTTTTTATGAGCTTTTGGTAGACAGAGATTTCTTAAAAGGACAGAAAATTAAACTATAAAAAATTAATTTGGGCGCCTGGATGGCTCAGTCAGTTAGGTGTCTGCCTTCGGCTCAGGTCATGATCTCAGGGTCCTGGGATCGAGCCCTGGATCGTGCTCCCTGCTCAGCTGGTGTCTGCTTCTCCCTCTCCCTCTGCCCCTCCCCTCTCAGCTCATGCTCTCTCTCTCCCCTCTCAAATAAATAAAATCTTTGAAAAAAATTAAAAATTAATTGGACTGTAAGTTTAAGAAATTCTGTCTATTCAAAAAAAAAAATTAAGACATTGAGAAGGCAAATCAAAATTTCAGAGATCATAATGGCAATGTACCAACATTGGACTTGTGCCAGAATACATAAAAAATTTCTACAAATAAATAAGAAAATGGCAGACAACCCAGGGAAAGGAGACAGAAGTCTTGAATTTTACACAGGATGACTTCCGGTGGCCTCTTACATGTGAAAAAGATGCTTAATTTCTCTATTCATCAAATGAATAAGTTATAGCCATAATATAATGCCACCATACATCAATCAGAATGGCTAAAATTAAAAAGACAGGTAATATAGGGATGCCTGGGTGGCTCAGTTGGTTAAGTGTATGACTTTTGATTTTAGCTCAGGTCATGATCTCAGGGTCATGAGATGGAGCCCGAGTCAGGCTCTGCACTCAGCATGGAGTCTTCTTGTCCCTCTCCCTCTCCTCCTTCCCCCCTCGCTCTTTCTCTCTCTCTAAAATAAAGAAAATCTTTTAAAAAGTTATAAAAAGAAAGACAGGTTATGTTAAGTTTTGGCAAAAAATGCAGCAACTGAAACTCTCATTCACTGCTTGTAAAATGAAATTTGGTGTGGCCAGTTGGGAAAATTCTTGGCATTATCTACTATAGCTAAATATAAAACATACCCTATGATTGGGTAATTATAATCTTATAAAAATACTAATATGAATATGTAATCACCAAAAGACATTTATGAGTGTACTTACTTTTTATTAAAAATAGTTCTGGGGCCCCTGGATGGCTCAGTTGGTTAAGCACCAGACTCTTGGTTTTGGCTCAGGTTATGATCTCAGGGTCATAAGATCAAGCCCTGCTTAGGTTTCACGTTGAGATTCTTTCCCCCTTCTTCTCCCTCCCCCTCTACTTCTCCCCCTGC
Organism: Phoca vitulina; assembly: GCF_004348235.1. Taxonomy (NCBI): domain Eukaryota; kingdom Metazoa; phylum Chordata; class Mammalia; order Carnivora; family Phocidae; genus Phoca; species Phoca vitulina. The sequence goes on from NW_022589709.1 coordinate 26,787,767, forward strand.
TCATGTTCTCTCTCTCTCTCTCTCTCTCTCAAATAAATAAATAAATAAATAAATAAATAAATAAATAAAATCTTAAAAAAAAAGCTCCAACTGGAAAAAAATGTCTACCAACTGTACAATGGATAAATAAATTGTAGTTTTTACATTTTGAAATTCTCTGTGGCAATAAAAATCAATGAGCAACTGCTCTGTTTCAATACAGAAGAAAGAGCATACTTTGAGAATGAAGCTAAACACAAAAGAACCTGCACTGTATAATTCCACTAAGATGATTTGGCAAATCTAAACTATGAAGTTAAATATCAATATAGTGGTTCTCTGGGATGAGAGGGATGGGATATTGTGACCAGGGAGGACATGTAAGGGTTTATAGTGTCAGTGATGTCTCATTTTCCTAATCTGGGTGGGTACTGATTATATGAGATATTAATGTCATGAAAATTTATTGTTATATATGTATGTCTTTTTCTGTATTCCTGAAAAACTTGAATAAAATTTTTACTAAAAAATGTGAGAAATATAAGAGCAATAAGGATGAAATAATTCACATTATAAAGTCTTGAAATAATTTATGCTTGATTTCATAAAGATAAGGTTGCAGCTACAGAATGAATCATAGCTCTGCTTAGGACTCAAGCATTGTTGGGCTAAGGTGAGAATAATGAGAATTTGGGTATAAATTTAATTACTCTTTTAATTCAAAAGAGGAGAGATTTTTATTTCAGGATTTAATTTTTTGTATGTGGTGTGTGTGTTTGTGTGTGTGTGTGTGTGTTTGTGTTTAGATTGTAACTTGCATCAGTGGGGTTTATATTCTAACTTGAAACTTCTAAGTTGAAATTGTACTATTAGAAGATATATATTATACATCATATACATATATGTATAAGTGTAGAACCAGGGCTGTGAGCTATGTGACTGGACATATTTGCAAACGATAATAATATAAGGAGTGAATAGCCAGTCTTAGGTACAGAGGGGCTTTGGAATTAATTTAATTAATGAACTTTTTAGATCTATTTTAGAGCTTCTGGAGGCAAATTCACAATTTTCCAACATCACTCTCCTAATTTCCGAAGAAACATTGGTTGATAGTTAGTGTGTGATCTTATGACGGTAGGAACATATATCCTAAGGATTGCTGATCTCCTCTCACAAATGGTATGGCTGTAGCCCTGTTGACTATATGCTGAATGGTTAACGATGGAGAGTTAATAAAATAAAGTTCTAGGACTATCATAGAGGCAAACTTCTTTCCAAATATTTATTTATATTTTTAAACATGTGTTTAACTTTAGTAAAGCTCATAATCATGCCAAGGGTAAAAGGAATAATTTATTTGGATTTTTTTGTTGTTGTTACTGTTGATATGAATGAATGTGTTTCTGACCTCAGACTATGGGTAGATTTCTTAAAACAAAAATAGAAAGCCATATAATAAAAATTTTTCATTGCTTTTTATTAAAATTAAGAGGTTATGTCCATAAAAGTAGATTATAGAAAAGTGAAAAAGCAAGAAAAATTGAGAAAATGTTTTTAATATATTGGTATCTTGATTATACAAAGAGCTCTCAAAATTCTGTAAGAAAGTTAAGCCCACATCAAGAAATGGGCAAAGGAAATTAATAGTCATTCCAAAGAAGAGGAAAGATGAATGGACAATGAAATATTAAAAAATGTCTAAGCATCATTTTAGTAATACAGAACTGCAAATTAAAATACAGTATGATACCATTTCATTAAAATTAAAAAAACTTAAAAGTTGAACAACACTTTTACCCAACTTCCAACAATATGGAGCAAAGCAAATTAGTAAATGCTACTATGGTGAGACTCTTCATAGATGCAACCATTTGGGAAACCATGTGGAATTATGCATTTGAAAATGTGCATTCCACATTCCATCAAATCCGCTCTTAGGTATACACTGTACAGATTCTTGTGTATGTGCAACATAAGTAAAAGAATGTCCATATGAGTATAGTTAGTACTAACAACCCAGGACATAATTCAAATGCCAATCAAGAGTAGATAAGATAAATGAAGTATAGTATACCGATTATAAGGAATAATATACCGCAGTAAGAATGCATACACCATTACTTATTGCAAGGCTTGAAATAATCTTGAATATCTAATTTTGATCAGATCAAAAATAAAAAGAAAAAGGCTAGGAATACATTTAATATGTTCAGATGGAGAAAACATTAAAAAAAAGTCTTGGTCAAAATGGCAAATTCTATTTCCATTCTGTAAATGGAAAGATAAACCATTTTCTTGGGTAAGAAGACAGCATAATTAAGTTTTCAACTTTACTTATTTTAATTCATAATTTTAATATTAATATATTGCCACATATAATAATTAAATTTATATACTCTCAATGTCTTAGGTGTACTTCTATGATCCTAACATATATTGATTTGTGTGATTCTCCAAATAGTCCCGAGATAAGTAGTATTGTTGATATCACTATTTATACATATGAAAGGATTTAACCCATAATCTGTGTCCTTAACCACAATAATATGCTAAATCTGTGACTAAAAAGAAATAAACATCATGTTTTTTTTTTTTTCCTTGAGGTAGTTTCTAATCTATAAATTATAAAATAAAGAATTAAGAATATACAGAAAAGTTTTGAAAAAGAAGAGTAAAGGGGGTGGAATAGCCTTTCCTAAATGTTTTATAATTCTTTAATAATTAAAATTTGAATTTGGCACATAAACAGAAAAAAATTGAACAGAATACAAAGTGCAGAAATGGCCTTAATTACACATAGATTTTTCGCTGTGCAGTCAGGTCTGTCTCAAGTCTATAAGGTAAAATTAGACTTTCTGAATAACTGGTATTTAGGCATAAGGAAAAGATAAATTTTATTTCATACTTCACCACATTGTATACTATACTATAATAAACTCCAAATAGATAAAAACATAAAAATATAAAATAAGGTACCAGAGGTAAATATAGGTACATATTTTAGGAGGAAAAACAAAAAAATCTGGGACAATATAAATATTTTTAAAGTACAACACAAAATCTGGAGGTCATAAATTAAAGGTTGACAAAGGTTACTACACTTAAAATCTAAAAAGCAAAATACTAAAAGCAAATGGAAAGGTAATGATATAGTGAAAAAATACTGGCAACTCATCATAGACAAATGAGCTAATGTCTTAATATACACAGGACTCCAAAAAATTAATAAGATAAAATTCAATAGAAAAAAAAAAGAGAGGACATACATGGATATTAAGGGACATTACACAGAAAAATAAAGATCGGGGCACCTGGGTGGTTCAGTCAGTTAAGCACCTGCCTTCAAACTGAGGTCATGATCTCAGGGTCCTGGGATCAAGGCCCATGTTGGGCTCCCTGCTTCAGTGGGGAGTCTGCTTCTCCCTCTCCCTCTCCTTCTGCCCCTCCTCACTGCTCGTGCTCTCTCTCTTTCAAATAAATAAATAAAATCTTTAAAAAAAAAAGAGAAAGATAAATTGTTTAAAACATAAAATATACTCTCCTTCACTCATTATCAGAGAATTGCAAATTAAGTTATATTGAGATGCCATTTTTTGTTTACGACATTGGGTGAAATACAAACTGTGACAGTATACTCACTGGCAAGATTGCAGGGATAGTCTTTTTATTAATTTTGCTACAATTCCTGTGCAGCATATTTTGGAAAAATATATCAAATAAAAAAGGCGTTTACCCACTCAACCCAATACTCTGACTTCTGGGAATTTATTTTCCATATATATCTGCAAGTTTATAAAGTAACATTCAAGACTATTTGTTGCAGAATTATTTATAATAATAAATAATAGAGTATTGGAAATAACAGTCCATTATTTTTACATTTCCATCGATTCCACCAATAAGGCATAATTTCTATAAAATATTTATCTTATACAAAATGAAACACTATAAAGCTCCCTACGTACTGACATGGGAAGATTCCTCAGGATAACACTGGAGATGTACGTAAGAAATTGGTAAAATGTTTACAATTGTGCCAATGAGATTAAAACTTCTTACTTTTGAATCATGTTAAGATATATCCTTCTTGAATAGTAACTATAAACAAAAGGTAATGTTAAATAAGGTTTTTATCTTAATGAAAACATTTAATTGAAGTTGGTTTGCTACCAAGGAATTTCTACTATAATGATATTGCAATTTCAGGATTTTATGTTTTTTATGTCTAAAATGACCACAGTTTTATTTTATTTTGTAATTTTTAAGCAAATAAATTAGTACTCAGATTTTTTATTACCTGATAATGTATAGAAATGTTGGTTTAGATTCATGGTTCATACACATACAACAGTTGGCTATAATGATCCATCAGATTTCTTAGTTCTAATCCAAATCTTATTAAGATTAAAAAATCATAAAATTCAGCAATGAGCTGAGTGGCAATCTATTCTAAGAGCAGGTGGGAAAAAGTGATTAGAAATAAGTATCCCTGAATTGGAACAATTATCTAGATATCAACTAAGTCATTCCCTAGGCATAAAACAATTATAGAGGCTAATTGTATTTTTAAGTCAGTGGCAAGCTTATGAGTATTTTGCTGCTTTGATTGGCTAAGGTAATTTTACTGAGTTATTTTACCTACATCTTGAAGATAAGCTCTATTTTATTTCAGAATTGAGAAAGACTTACTATTGATCGCATCACTTACTGTAATGCAATACAGAAATTTTCTTCTTTGGCATACCCACGTAAGACAAATATTTTCTTGTGTTATGGTTAACATTTGGTTATGAACAGATTATTCACATTTCTTATGTTACATGTAATACTGGCCTAATTGAAAGATGGAAAATAGGTATTTTTATGTTCTTGTTTTTCATAACATTGTATGTTGTTTTATGTGGGATTTATTTTGGTTGAAAATGACGCCCTCTAATTTTCCAGGTATTTTTGCCAACATCAATCAGAACTTAAATTAGCAATGGCTAATGCCCAAGGCTATCTCTGTTCCTACCAGGATTTTGAAAAGTATTAGATCCTGCCTAATGTTGAAGAAGTTTGATGCAGTTATTTCAATAATGATGTCCAAACAAAACTTGGCTTGATAGTCACATTTTATACCTAAACATGAACCTGGTATCTTCTTATTTTTTGATAAAATGTAATGCAAAATTTGTTCGTTAAGTTACGGTCGGGAGAGGGGATGCATTTAGCCCATCTTCTTACAGTCACGGTTTCAGTGTTGAGCGGTCAGCGCCTGTTTATTTGTAATCACTTCAGTTCTTCTTTTCTTGCTATACAGATCCAAATGGTAATCACTGAAATTCTAGAATAAAATGCTGATAGATAGGGGGCCTGGACATCACTCTGGAAAATCATCTGCCTCTTAGCATTTGCCACTTAATTAAAGTAGCATCTGAAATAACGGAAGGAGGGTGCTGAATATACTCTAGGAAACAAAGCTGCAGAGAAGCCCTGGCGCCTGTGGTTAGACAAACACTATTATTTATTAATTTATGGATCATAGTGCCCATGTATCAGAGTACTTTATGACAATAGAATCAACAATACAGCCTTGAAAACAATAAAAATCCAAGAAGATATGCTCTCCTTAAACAAAGAAGAGCAGTAATGCCCTTTTGATTTGATAAGAAGAAAACTCTGGAAGCTCTGAGCTTCTTGACAATACCACATCCAGAATTTTAATTCTTGGGGAAATTAAATTGCCTTAGATGACCTTCAATCAATTTTAAAAGGGGAAAAATTGTAATGCTTTAAGCCACAGTCCATTTTGGATTAGCACAGTTTATTCTAAGGCTTAATGGTTTTATTTCCTACATCAGTCTTATAAATATGTCTGAAATTTCTATCAGCTTTCTGTAAATGTATCCATCATTTTTGTCCATATTAAATAAATAAAATTCATTTATTTTTTTCAACACAGAGGAAATTTTATCATCTTTAAATATGAGGTAGATAGAATCTTTTGGGTTATCTTTTTAAAACATGCTGGATATATTCAGAGCCTAGGGAAAAATGAAAAAGGAAAGAAAGTAATGCTGTTTCAAAAATCTTAGTGAAATCACTGAAAAATAAATACATTTAATATGAGGGTTATTTAACTCTGTGAAGTAGGGCTGTAGCTGAAGACATTCTGTTCTTGTGATATATTGAGGGGTATAATAATTGTTGTCTCCCCAAAGGCTATTTATGATGTTGTGATATATCTTTACTCCTATGGCCTCTAAAAATGCAATCCAGAAAATAGTTTAATGACTCAAAAGGAAAAAGAATAAAACAGCTATGTTGACTGCCACTGGAAATAAAAGTACTATTTCACAGAATAGATTAAAATGAAATGTTTTTTCAAATTTTATTTCAGTGGTCCCATAGTGAAATTATTAAGATTGGCGTGAAAACAATCCCTATACATCAAAAGTTAGAGAGGAGCCAATTTCAAGAAGAAGGTGGGGATATGGGAAATTAAAAACAAAAGAACCTAGAATTAGATATATTGAGATACCAATACCTGAAAAATATTAATGTTAATTAATAAAGATACTTTTTAAACTTGGTGCAAGATGTTTTTTGAGGCATCTTCTTGAAAAAGCTTACATAATGAAAATAAGTCATCTTCTTAAGCATTAAAGTCAAAGCTTTTCTTCAAATGGATAGACAAAATACATGCCCATGTCTAACTTTCTGATTTCTGCACCTTGCAAAAATGATATTTTATGGATATCAAAAATGATATTTTATGGACAAATTGGAGGTAGAAATTAAAAATTTATAAACAAAATCATGTATATTGTTTTTATATTTAATTTCATTATCAGCTTTATTTTTTTAAATTTTTTTTGAGTTGCTCTAAAAGTCTTTTTTTAAATTTATTTTATGATGTTATGTTAATCACCATACATTACATCATTAGTTTTTGATGTAGCGTTCCATGATTCATTGTTTGCGTATAACACTCAGTGCTCCATTCAATACGTGCCCTCTAATACCCAGCACCAAGGCTAACCCATCCTCCCACCCCCCTCCCCTCTAGAACCCTCAGTTTGTTTCTCAGAGTCCATAGTCTCTCATGGTTCATCTCCCCCTCTGATTTCCCCCCTTCATTTTCCCCTTCCTACTATCTTCTTTTTTTAAAGATTTTATTTATTTATTTGACAGAGGGAGACACAAGCAGGGAGAGTGGGAGAGGGAGAAGCAGGCTTCCACTGGGCAGGGAGCCCGATGCGGGGCTCGACCCAGGACCCTGGGACCACGACCTGAGCAGATGCCCAGTGACTGAGCCACCCAGGTGCCCCCCCTTTTTAAAATTTTTTATTGTTATGTTAATCACCATACATTACATCATTAGTTTTTGATGTAGTGTTCCATGATTCATTGTTTGTGCATCCCCCCCTTTTTTTTTTTTTAACATACAATGTATTATTTGTTTCAGAGGTACAGGTCTATGATTCATCAGTCTTACACAATTCACAGCACTCACCATAGCACATACCCTCCCCAATGTCTATCACCCAGCCACCGCATCCCTCCCACCCCCCACCACTCCAGGAACCCTCAGTTTGTTTCCTGAGATTGAGAATTCCTCATATCAGTGAGATCATATGATACTTGTCTTTCTCTGATTGACTTATTTCGCTTAGCATAATACCCTCTAGTTCCGTCCACATCGTTGCAAATGGCAAGATTTTGGTGTTTTTTTTTTTTTTATGGCTGCATAATATTCCATTGTATGTATATACCACATCTTCTTTATCCACTCATTTGTTGATGGACATCTTGGCTCTCTCCATAGTTTGGCTATTGTAGACATTGCTGCTATAAACATTGGGGTGCACATACCCCTTCGGATCACTACATTTGTATCTTTGGGGTAAATACCCAGTAGTGCAATTGCTGGGTCCTATGGTAGCTCTGTTTTCAACTTTTTGGGGAACCTCCATACTGTTTTCCAGAGTGGCTGCACCAACTTGCGTTCCCACCAACAGTGTAAGAGGGTTCCCCTTTCTCTGCATCCTCGCCGACATCTGTCGTTTCCTGACTTGTTCATTTTAGCCATTCTGACTGGTGTGAGGTGGTATCTCATTGAGGTTTTGATCTGGATTTCCCTGATGCCGAGCGATGTTGAGCACTTTTTCATGTGTCTGTTGGCCATTTGGATGTCTTCTTTGGAAAAATGTCTGTTCATGTCTTCTGCCCATTTCTTGATTGGATTCTTTGTTCTTTGGGTGTTGAGTTTGAGAAGTTCTTTATAGATTTTGGATACTAGCCCTTTTCTGATATGTCATTTGCAAATTTCTTCTCCTATTCTGTCGGTTGTCTTTTGGTTTTGTTGACTGTTTCCTTTGCTGTGCAAAAGCTTTTTATCTTGATGAAGTCCCAAGAGTTCACTTTTGCCCTTGCTTCCCTTGCCTTTGGCAATATGTCTAGGAAGAAGTTGCTGCTGCTGAGGTCAAAGAGGTTGCTGCCTGTGTTCTCCTTAAGGATTTTAATGGATTCCTTTCTCACATTTCTGTCTTTCATCAATTTTGAGTCTATTTTTGTGTTTGGTGTGAGGAAATGGTCCAGTTTCATTCTTCTGCATGTAGCTGTCCAATTTTCCCAACACCATTTGTTGAAGAGACTGTCTTTTTTCCATTTGACATTCTTTCCTGCTTTGTTGAAGATTAGTTGACCATAGAGTTGAGGGTCCATTTCTGGGCTCTCTATTCTGTTCCATTGATCTATGTGTCTGTTTTTGTGCCAGTACCATACTGTCTTGATGATTACATCAGCTTCTTTATTTTAGTCTGATTTTTAAGTTGAGTTAGAAAATAAAAACACTTGATTTGTGTTTTAATTTTACTTTAAAGTTGGTTATAATTAAAATCCTCCTCAAAAAATTAATACAATTTTATTTGACAAATATTTATTGTTTTTCTCCAGGCTTACGGCACACTGCTAGAACTGGGGGAAAGGGAAATATCAGCCGGATTTGTCATTGACCTTTACCCTGAAGCTCATTAGAAAGGTAAAATAATAGTTATAAAATGATGTAATAAGCAAAACTTTAGTCTGTCTGCTTACATTGGCATAATCCGTAGTGATAACTGGACAGTCTTTACTTCTGGATAATGATACTTATCTATAAGGAGGAAGTTCTCATAGCAAGAAGATAAATCATGTATAAACAAGTCCTCTGAATGGATTGGAAAGCAGACCTCTAAGGCATGCCCGTTTGAAATAGAAAATACCAATTGTACATGAGATTGAAGAAGTAAAAAAGAATATCTTCCTGAATTAAAAGTTAAACAAAAATTTCATCTAAGGTCAAATACAGAAAAGTAGAAAGGCCATATGTATTCACTTAAATAACTGAAATATTCTTGGAGAATGTTGTGCAGGGGCAAGATCAGGGAGTCCTGGGAATCAACAGGCTAGACTTTTGTATGAATTATGTACTTGCTATCTGTGTAACCCTGAGCAAGCCTCTTAGATGTCTGATGATCATTTACCTTAACTGCAAAATCATAGTTTTGCAATAAATGACCTCTCAAAATCAATTTTTACTCTGAAAAAATCTGTTATTATGATCACTATAATCCCCTCTTCAGAAAAATTAATTTAAAAGACTTTCACTATCCACATACATTCAGTAAAAGAATTTAAGGCATAAAAGGCAATTTACAAATTATTATACTTATATACAAATTATCCCAATGCAGGATTATTTGTAGTAGTTAATAATGGAAATAAAATACATACATAGTAATAGGACATTGAATTAATAAATTCTGATATATCCATATCATAGGAATAATGTGCAGGTACTTAAATTATATATTTTCAATAATATTTAGATATAAGGTAAATTTCCATGATATAATGTTTGATCGAGTATATATTTAACTTATAATTTTTGTAAATACTATGTGATCTTAATTAAATAACTATCTATATACACATATAACAGTAGCTAGATATATGCACACATAGACGTGTATTTGTGTCAGTACAAATATACATAGCTTAAACACATACATACCTTCCCACCAATAAATCTAAGATTGAAACTTAAAAAAAATGTGTTTATCACTAAATAAATCGTATGTACATATTCTTCATTGCAGTTTTCTGTATTTTTCATTTTTCTACAATAAGTATATCCTTCTATTATTTTTATGTTTTTAAAGATTTATTTGTTTATTTTGAGAATGAGAGTGTACGTGGGGAGGGAGGGGCAGAGGGAGAGAGAATCTCAAGCAGACTCTGTACTGAGTGTGAAGGGCTGGATCCCATGACCCTGAGATCATGATCTGAACCAAAATCAAGAGTCAGAGGCTTAACCAACTGAGCCACCCAGGCACCCCATACTTCTATTACTTTTAGATAGAAATCATGATTATTTAATATTTTAGTCAATATTAATATTTTGAACATTTGCTCTATGCAGATGTTATGCTAGGGGTTTTATATCACTTTTTCACAACTAGCTGTGAAATAAAAATTATTTTTTATCACACTTTACAGCAGAGTAAAGTGAGGCTTAAGGAGACTGTTCAAATTCTCTTGGAATAATATCCATTCTTTTAGAATGTTGGGTGAAGTTTTGGGATGCCTGGGTAGCTCAGGCAGTTAAGTGTCTGCCTTCGGCTCAGGTTATGATCTCAGGGTCCTGGGATTGAGTCCTGCATCAGGCTCCCTGCTCAGCGGGAAGTCTGCTTCTCCCTCTCCCACTCCCCCTGCTTGTGCTCTCTCTGTGACAAAGAAATAACATCTTAAAAAAAAATGACATAGAATGTTAGGTGAAGTTTCAATGAAAAGTATATCATATAGGGGCACCTGGGTGGCTCAGTCGTTAAGCGCCTGCCTTCGGCTCAGGTCATGATTCCAGGTCCTGGGATCGAGCCCCGCATTGGGCTCCCTGCTTGGCGGGAAGCCTGCTTCTCCCTCTCCCACTCCCCCTGCTTGTATTCCCTCTCTCACTGTCTCTCTCTCTGTCAAATAAATAAATAAAATCTTAAAAAAAAAAAGTGTATCATATATAACAAAAATTGGAGTAAAATTGTATGTAAAACATTAATCAAGGCACCAAGTTTTTGTTGTGACAAGAATAAACTTTTTATAATAAGCTGCAAGATAGTCTAAAAATAATTGGTTATCAATATAGGATAGAGAACATTAGAGGGAAAATGATCATTTGTAAAAGAAAGAATAGCAGCTGAGGTCCAGTTTTTCTGTTACTATGTATGATGGATGAGTTAATTCCTCAGACTAATGAACCAAATCTTTCTTTTGGCCAGAACTAATGAACTAGGATGTTTTGCAGACTCAATATTGTAAGGTAACTACTCCTCTGAAATAGATATGGCCTTGATGATAGCGATCATATGTTAAATAATGATCATGGTGAAACTTTACCTGAAGTCACTCATTTTTTCCCCCTTAAAGGTGTTTGAAAGATTGTGGAGGAAGGGGTAAATGAACTATAACTAGAAGACAGTAAAGAATTACCTAGTTTTGGAAATATAAGAGATTTATTTATCATTGGGGAGGATCATAAAACCAGGAATGCAACTTGTCAATATTATTTATATAATTTAACTCTACATTCATTGGCTTTTGTCTAGTCTTTACTTATATCATCTCAAGTACATACAATAATCCAATGATGGTAATATCTTATGGGAAGCTCTTTTATGTAAAGAAGAAAGTAGAATGATGGAGTAATACTGAATGATAAAGAAGTCCCTGACAAATATGGAATAGGAAGAGACATCAAGACATCTGATGAATGAGAGGTTACATTGATACTTAAACATGATTCACAAACTTTTCTTAGCACTCTCAGGGAATATTTCAACATCAAAGACACCTGGACGATGGATATCCCTTTTGTTAGCATTGTGTTCCATTATCCATGCATAATCCATCAACTTTAGAACTTACAAAAATGGGAATAGCCAAAAGAGGATGAACAATGTGATCATACTATAAAACATTTCTTGGCTATTGCTTATCTATACTGTCCAAGGTTTCCAGAAAAATGGTGCCTACTTTAAATTGTGTCTGAGACTCATGTCAAATTACAAAAAACCTCCTATGTATATGAATGTGGAACGGTATGGCAGCTGGTCAAAAAAAGAAAAAAATAGAATTTAGTACATATAGTACAGCTAATGTAGTATATAGAGCAAACATTTTCAGTTTTGCTTTTCAACATCTGCAAATATCACTCCTTTAGCTAACGTGATGACAAATTACTTAACAAACATACAGAACTTGCTATATGCCAGGCATTCTTAATTTTCATAAACAATAACTCATGTAATCTTCATAAAAATCCTTATGAAAGAATTATTCCCATTTTACAGATGAGAAAATAAGAAACAAATGGAGGTTTAGAAATTTGCCAAGTTACACAGCTGGAAGTGACTGATCTGGGTTACAAACCATGCAGTCCAGCTTCAAAGTCATTGCTTTTAACCGCAAGCCTTGTCTGTGTCTCCATGTGCTTCATAATATCTTAGTTGATTGGACTACTGGCAGAACCACCTGGGTTTCAACTCTACTTCTACCATTTATGAGCAAATACTGGCTTGGTCACTTTAGCTTTTATTAGTCCTAGTTTCTGTATGTATGAAATGAAGGTCATAGCAGTGATCTAATTCACTTGTTATGGGGAAAAGTGGGATAAGATAGGAGCACTATTTTCTTTCTCTTCCCTTTTTTCCAGTGTTGGAAAAACTAGGAGAAAGGGAAATTTTCTTGGAAAAATACATCTTGTCATCTAGATCTTTTTCTATTCCATGTCTACACCTGCCGTTGCTCTTTTTCATTAAGATTATCAGATATTTTCCTTAATTGGATACTTGTCAATATTATGAGCTTGTGAATTTTTCAGAGTTGACAGAATAGCATCGTTCTAGTTACTGTGACATGGAGTCACTATAATAAATAAGCATTTGTGCAGAAAACCATTATTCTGGGATCATGACATAAGAAGGATGTGACCAGGTGGAATTTGAGGTGACTTATACAGATGTTCAAACTCTGGCACCTGATTCCTACCTGCCCGGTGCTGATGTTTTCGGGTTTCTTTCTTTTTTTTTTTTGATATCCTCCTAGAAAAGCTGAGGAGGTGCAGTCTACATTTTGTCAATGTGCAATCTCCCCTGCATATACGCACAAGAAAATTACTAACGTGATCAAGGCACTAATTTTCCCATCCCTCCCAGATCTGTCAGGAAGCCTTCCACTGAGCCATTCTTGGACAGATAAGGGGAGAGCATCTTTGACTTCCTACATCCTTGCCAATTGCCTTTCACTTTTTAGTTTCATCTCAAGACTTCCCTATTTTCTTAATAATCAATGAATTCTCTCTCATAACTCAGGGAAGTCCAGGAATTGCTGTCTTAGTTTCATCTTTTATCTATCTTATATTGTTTTTGGAACCAATTCTCACCTAATTGATTATACGTTTTCTACTATTGATTTAACATTGTGGCTTTTCTTTTAATAAACTAGTTCCTAAACAATGTTTTTTTTTTAAATAAAAATATGTTGCACTAACTTATCTCAATTGTAACCTGGAATTTTAATAATTTATCTCATGCTTACATGAAAGATAGTCTTCTTTATGTGTTCTCCCTCCAACTTGTTATGTTTCCTATCACTATTCATCTATTTTATTGATGTGTTTTCTTCATTATTTCTTAAAAGGAATGCATTCTTGTTCTGTAACTGATGACATATTTAGGAAATTTATGCTGTTGTTTGCTTTATTGACTTGTGTATTTCTTCTTTCATGCTCAATTGGGTAGTTTTAAAAAATTATATTCTTACATTCCCCAATTCTATAGTGTAATATCCTGTTTCAAGAAACACTAAGTCAGCTGATTTATGTATTTCATAAGGCCTGTCCTTTTCATGATTATTCTCTCCTTTTCAGGTAAACCACATTAGTATACAGATTGCTTGAATACTCTGTACACTTGCATTTCCTCTTTGTCACTCTCACTTATAACAATGTCATGTATATTGCTTTTTCCAATATATATACATATTTCAAATAATCTCATAATTTATATTTGATTACCACTGTGGTTCTTAAAATTAATAGCTTGAAGTAGTAAAATCCTCCTTCATTTTTAGGTATGCTTACCTTACATTTATTTTCTACTGTGAGTTTTCTGGCATTTTTTTACTGCCATCCATGTGAAATATTCACATATACAATTTCAAAAGGTAAAAATAAAAAATAGCATGATGTCAAATATAATGCATTTGGCAATTGGCACCTGACATCTGAATCTCCAGCTGGAGATTCTACACAGCTAGATGTGTACATTCATTCTGGTCATTCATTAGCTATGGACTTTATATGTCTTTTTTTGGATTTTATATGTTTTTGAGGTTCTACTTGAAGTTATTAAATAGGCAAAGTTGATTCAAACATCAAAATTATTTGGAGAATCTGTCCAGCTTTCTATTATTCACCTGTGTAGTCATTGTCTTCTACTTACATATGAAGAAAACGTCTTTTCCTGTAATCACTAGAGAACATTTTATTCATTATGCACCTTCTTGGTGCACATGTTATCAAGTGTCTCTCAGGAGAAGGACAAATATTTGTGGTTTGCTGTATCAGTGATTTAACCACAATTCTGTAATTAATAATGTTTTGCATTGATGTTAATATATGAATGCCCTATCTTTTAGAAAATATAGTATTGGGAACAGTAATGTTCAAAATTTAAATATTTTGTTTTACTGTTACATTATATGACTTTCTTTGGAGACTTCATAATTTATTCATTAAAGGAGGTAGCACAGCTGTAAAAATAGTCCCTCTGGGAGCACTGTGAAGTTTCTGTTGAAATGGAGGAAATAAGTGTGTTTAATTGATCAATGAATTTATGACCATTCATTTTCTGTAAAAAAAAAAAAAAAGTCTCGGGGGAAAAAAGCAAAAGACAACAACCAGCACAAAAACCTTTGTGGAGTTTTTGACTTTGTTTATCTTACTGTAATGTAGATATTTTTTCTTAGACACTAAGATGGTATTAGTTACTGTGGCCTCTTAGATATGCTTTGTTCTTTTGAGGAGTAGCTGTTTTGTATAAAAATCCTTATTTTATTCTGTAACAAACAAAACCCAATCATACCTTGATTTTCTGAAAAATGTATACTTTTCATTAAC
The DNA here is from genome assembly GCF_004348235.1 of Phoca vitulina. Classification (NCBI taxonomy): domain Eukaryota; kingdom Metazoa; phylum Chordata; class Mammalia; order Carnivora; family Phocidae; genus Phoca; species Phoca vitulina. The sequence continues at coordinate 26,802,945 of NW_022589709.1, forward strand.
AGGCTTTAATTCTCTTTGCACTAGCACCTTTAAGAGACAGCTGGGTAGTTTTCAGGTAGTTTTTTCCTTTCCACCCTTAAATTAAGAAGCAGTGTCTTCCTTAGAAGTCTATAGTAAATTTCATTCTTAACATGTCTCTCCTCACCTATCCTGGAATTTGGAAGATATAATCACAAAAACAAACTCAGCATTAAATTGATCATGACAGTAAACATTTTGATCACTTGATTTATGTCGTCTCTAAGTGCAGATGTTAACATATGTGATCAGAATAAAAAGTATCTGTTCTTCTGGAATGGTTGTTTTGGAATATGGACTTTTGCAGTTGTCTCAATGCTTAATGACTTTCTTTTTCCTTAGTGATTAGAATGTAAAAGAATCTAATTATAATGCTATGTTTTTAGTATGAAGTTATTAGTGGAAGATAATCTCAATCATTTTATAATTCCTTTTTTTTTTGTTTAGTGTCTCTACATTGTTGTAAGAATGGTATAGGAAATTCTGGAATAAGAAATTCCCTGAAAACATTAAACAGATTAGAAGAATATAAAATCTGTAGAATTGTAACTTGAAATATAAAGTGAGAAAGAAGGTGAAATAATAGAGTAGTAAAGAAAGTATAGGCAATGAAATACAATTGGAGTTAAGTAATTTTAGGAAGAATAGTAATTTCTGAATATAGCCTTTCATCATTAGGATGAATTAACTCTTTGAAATACATAAAAACATCTGAATAATTTTTTGAAGTTTATCATGTTAGAGAATGGGCAAACTATAGTCCATCATGTATTTCTGAACAGCCTGCAGGTTAAGAATGATATTTGCATTGTAGATAGCTTAAAAGAAGGTACAATAATACTTTTGTCACATGTGAAAATTATATGAAATTTAAATCAATTCATCATATATGTTTGGGTTTATTTCTGGACTCTCAATTCTATTCCATTGGTCTGTATATGTATGTTTCTACTACTACCACCTGTTTTGAGTACTACAGCTTAGTAGTAAGTTTTGAAATTGGGCATTAGAGTCCTCCAGCATTTTTTTTTCAATATTGTTCTGGCTATCTGGGGCCCCTTGTGCTTCTATATGAATGTAAGGATCACCTTTTTCATTTCTGGTACAGTTTGCTGGTGCGTGAGTGATCAATAGGGACCCTATAAAAATTGTGTGTTTTGATCTAAGTATTCTGTTGCCACCTCTTCAACCCCCTCAACCACCTGGATATAAAATAGGAGCACTCATAAATTGCTTCTGAAGCCAATTTTGTACCTCTAGTTGTTTAATATGCAATATCCAGCAATTCTATTGCGCTTGTCTCCAGAAAGACATATTCTTCTGCTACAAATACTTACCTAGAGAATCCAATGGAGTATGAAGTTCTTTTCTGAGCAACAGTGTTCAGAAGATTATCCCTCTCTCCTGTATAAGGTGTTACTATAAAAGAACTTCAGAGTATCTGTCTCTCTCTGCTCATTGTCATGTATGGTACTTAGTATTATACCCTCTGAATGAGACGGGAGCTCATAATGTGCAGGGGAGATGAACAGGAATGTATTTTTCGCCCTTAAACAGTAATTCCCATAGCTGAGAGACAGTCTTTAGAATCTCTTATCTTGTATTTAAATACTGACAGTACATATGAGATAAAATGTTCCTTCTTTTGAGATAATTTGTACATTTTTGTTTCAGAGAGAGAGAATGTGATAGACCACTTAAGAAGGGCTTCTGCCTTGATGATGCAATTGATGAAAAGTATCCACACATGGGCTCTGGTTTCCATTTGCTTATCCTTTGCAGTGTAGGTGACAGTTTTTCTTTTTATAAAAAAACTAAAATCAAGATTATTTTCATGGGAAGATTGAGGATGGTATACCATGCATGCTTAGATTTTGTTATTTTTTTCTTGAGGACAGAAAGCAACATATGAAATATAACTATTCCTATTTAAGTAGTTACAAGACATTATAGGTATGTTATAATAGTTGAATAAAACATGGATTAATTTAATTTGTATGGATTATTTATGTGTAAGGAAATTACCATGTATTATGATTATGTAGAATAATCAATTTGTTAACTATATTTTTATGTTGAATTATAACATTTTAGTCTGTTAAAAATTAAACTTACAAATCATTAAAAAAGACATCAATGGGCCTTAGAAATCTCTTTATCCTGAGGACAGTATGAGGAAATGGTAAGATTATTTCTTTTCATTCCAAGTAATTAGCACTTTAAGAAAAGCTGAAATGAGGATAGGTAAGAAGAAAGACAAAGGTTGGCCTTCATATTACTGAGAAAAATATCTGATTTAAAAGTATAAGTCAGAGAAATCACAAACTGATGGTTTAGAGGATTATTCTTATTTTTCTTATTGACAAAGAGAAGAGGTATAATCAAAGGTAAAGTCACCATATTCAAACAATTAGGTAAGATTATTCTATCACTCAAAATACCTATTTTTATCTATAGCTCAAATTATAAGTAATTTTCTTCTTAAATTATATTTAAAAAGATTTATTCAGCTGTTACAAGTTTGCCTTATTCCATTATAATTTTAAATATTTCAATTCATCCTTATAGTGATTGCTTATAATTGAAATGTGCAATACTAGCTTTTGCTCTGAAAATGATGTCAAGCATTATGTTCTCCTATTCCCTGAGTGAGCATAATTAAAAAGCCTCCCCCCCCCATATATACTCCCTGGTAAGCAGTAGTCACTGATAATCAGTAGTAGGTGAATCTGCAGACAAAAACACTAATATTGCCTGTAACTAACAGCGAGGTATGCACTCATGCCTTTGTAACACTATATACATCTGATAATCCCAAAAATTTGTTTAGTTAACTTTGACTAACTATATAATCATTGATATAGTGACAACTCCAAATGAAAAAAAAAAGGAAGGAATGGAGGACACTTGGTCCTAGTTTTAATAATCATAAGCTTGCTTGTCATGGGACATGTAGAGATAAAAATTTAGGACGTGAAATCATAGCCAATAAGCATATATGTCTGAGTCTGCAAATTTTACTAGCAAAAACTCTTACCAAGATTAGTCTTCTTCAGTTGATCTACTGTTTGTCTCTTTAAAAAGTGAAGTAGTACATAAGGTAAGTTTGGATTTATAATTTTAAAATTTTCTAGAATTCTGAAATGCAATTAAGAACTAGTCTGTAAGGAGCTGTTATTATTTAGGGGTATGAGAGGGATATTTTCAAAGTATTCTCATAATAATTGAGGAATCATGTCATATACCCATCCTTTGAATTTCATTCAGTCATATCACTTTCACTATTATAAGAATACTTAATGTATCAAAGTGCAGTTTTAAAAAAATTTTATCACCTAGAAAAAGAATCTCTCAGAGAAATTTAGGTTATCAGTTTTTTCACTGACCAAAGGGAATCTTCCTCTGTGGCATTTAAATGGCATCTGTCTCATTTCTGCATGCTTGTCCATTCCCTAGAGTATATCTATTTCTTGCAGTCATTCTTTGTTTTAAAATTTTTTTTATTAACATATAATGTATTATTTGTTTCAGGGATACAGGTCTGTGATTCATCATCAGTTTTACACAATTCACAGCACTCACCATTGTACATACCCTCCCCAGTGTCTATCACCAGCCACCCCATCCCTCCCATCCCCCCTCCACTCCAGCAACCCTCAGTTTGTTTAGTCAGATTAAGAGTCTCTTATGGTTTGTCTCCCTCTCTGGTTTCATCTTATTTCATTTTTCCCTCCATTCCACTATGATCCTCTGTCTTGATTTTCAAATTCTTCATATCAGTGAGATCATATGATACTTATCTTTCTCTGATTGACTTATTTCGCTTAGTATAATAACCTCTAGTTCCATCCACGTCATGCAAATGGCAAGATTTCATTTTTGATGGCTGTATAATATTCCAGTGTGTGTGTGTGTGTGTGTGTGTGTGTGTGTGTGTGTGTGTGTGTACACACATACCACTTCTTCTTTATCCATTCACCTGTTGATGGACATCTAGGCTCTTTCCATAGTTTGTCTGTTGTGGACATTGCTGCTATTATAAACATTGGGGTGCAGGTGCCACTTCAGATCACTACGTTTGTATCTTTGGGGTAAATACCCAGTAGTGCAATTGCTGGGTCATAGGGTAGCTCTAGTTTCAACTTTTTGAGGAACCTCCATACTGTTTTCCAGAGTGGCTGCACCAACTTACACTTCCACCAAGAGTGTAAGAGGGTTCCCCTTTCTCCCACATCCTCCCCAACATCTGTCGTTTCCTGACTTGTTCATTTTAGCCATTCTGACTGGTGTGAGGTGGTATTTCATTGAGGTTTGGATTTGTATTTCCCTGATGCTGGGTGATGTTGAGCAGTTTTTCATGTGTCAGTCATTTGGATGTCTTCTTTGCAGAAATGTTTGTTCTTGTCTTCTGCCCATTTCTTAATTGGATTATTTGTACTTTGGGTGTTGAGTTTGAGAAGTTCTTTATAGATTTTGGATACTAGCCCTTTACCTGATATGTCATTTGCAAATTTCTTCTCCCATTCTGTAGGTTGTCTTTTGGTTTTGTTGACTGTTTCCTTTGCTGTGCAAAAGCTTTTTATCTTGATGAAGTCCCAAGAGTTCATTTTTGCCCTTGCTTCCCTTGCCTTTGGCGATATGTCTAGGAAGAAGTTGCTGCAGCTGAGGTCGAAGAGGTTGCTGCCTGTGTTCTCCTCAAGGATTTTGATGCATTCCTTTCTCACATTTCAGTCTTTCATCCATTTTGAGTCTATTTTTGTGTTTGGTGTGAGGAAATGGTCCAGTTTTATTCTTCTGCATGTGGCTGTCCAATTTTCCCAACACCATTTGTTGAAGAGACTGTCTTTTTTCCATATGACATTCTTTCCTGCTTTGTCGAAGATTAGTTGACCATAGAGTTGAGGGCCCATTTCTGGGCTCTCTATTCTGTTCCATTGATCTATGTGTCTGTTTTTGTGCCAGTACCATAATGTCTTGATGAGTACAGCTTTGTAATAGAGCTTGAAGTCTGGAATTGTGATGCCACCAGCTTTGCTTTTCTTTTTCAACATTCCTCTGGCTATTAGGATGTTTTCTGATTCCATACAAATTTTGGGATTATTTGTTCCATTTCTTTGAAAAAGGTGGATGGTGTTCTGATAGGGATTGCATTAAATGTGTAGATTGCACTAGGTAGCATAGACGTTTTCACATATTTGTTCTTCCGATCCATGAGCATGGAACGTTTTTCCATTTCTTTGTGTCTTCCTCAGTTTCTTTCATGAGTATTCTATAGTTTTCTGAGTACAGATTCTTTGCCTCTTTGGTTAGATTTATTCCCAGATATCTATGGTTTTGGGTGCAATTGTAAATGGGATCGACTCCTTAATTTCTCTTTCTTCTGTCTTGTTGTTGGTGTATAGAAATGCCACTGATTTCTGTGCATTGATTTTATATCCTGCCACTTTACTGAATTCCTATATGAGTTCTAGCAGTTTTGGGGTGGAGTCTTTTGGGTTTTCCACATAAAGTATCATATCATTTGCAAAGAGTGGGAGTTTCACTTCTTCTTTGCTGATTCAGATGCCTTTTATTTCTTTTTGTTATATGATTGCTGAGGCTAGGACTTCTAGTACTATATTGAATAGCAGTGGTGATAGTGGACATCCCTGCCTTGTTCCTGACCTTAGGGGAAAAGCTCTCAGTTTTTCCACCTTGAGTGTGATATTTGCTGTGGGTTTTTCTTAGATGGCTTTTATGATATTGAGGTATGTACCCTCTATCCCTACACTGTGAAGGGTTTTAATCAAGAAAGGATGCTGTACTTTGTCAAATGTTTTTTCTGCATCTATTGAGAGGATCATACGGTTCTTCTTCGTTCTTTTATTAATGTATTGTGTCACATTGATTGATTTGCAGATGTTGAACCAACCTTGCAGCCCAGGACTAAGTCCCACTTGGTCATGATGAATAATCCTTTTAATGTACTCTTGGATCCTATTTCCTAGTATTTTAGTGAGAATTTTTGCATCCATATTCTCCAGGGATATTGGTCCGTGGTTCTTTTTGGTGGGGTCTTCGTCTGGTTTTGGGAACAAGATAATGTTGGCATATTAATTATTCTTTAAATGTTTGGTAGAATTCCCCTGGGAAGCCATCTGGGCTTGGGCTCTTGTTTGTTGGGAGATTTTTGATTACTGCTTCAGTTTCCTTGCTGGTTATGGGTCTGTTTAGGTTTTCTATTTCTTCCTGGTTCAGTTTTGGTAGTTTATACATCTCTAGGAATGCATCCATTTCTTCCAGATTGTCTAATTTGCTTGCCTGTTGTTGCTCATAGTATGTTCTTATAATTATTTGTATTTCTTTTGTGTTAGTTGGGATCTCTCCTCTTTCATTCATGATTTTATTTATTTGGGTCTTTTTTCTTTTTGATAAGTCTGGCCAGGGGTTTATCAATCTTATTAATTCTTTCAAAGAACCAGCTCCTAGTTTTGTTGATTTGTTCTACTGTTCTTTCGGTTTCTATTTCATTGATTTCTGCTCTGATCTTTATTATTTCTCTTCTCCTTAGGAGGATGCTCTTTAGCCTCAATGTATTTGAGTTCTTTCTGACTTTCCTCTTGTGATTGAGTTCAAGTTTCAAAGCACTGTGGTCGAAAATATGCAGGGAATGATCCCAATCTTTTGGTGCTGGTTGAGACCTGATTTGTGACCTAGGATGTGATCTATTCTGGAGAATGTTCCATGGGCACTAGAGAAGAATGTGTATTCTGTTGCTTTGGGATGGAATGTTCTGAATTTATCTGTGAAGTCCATTTGGTCCAGTGTGTCATTTAAAGCCTTTATTTCCTTGTTGATCTTTTGCTTAGATGATCTGTCCATTTCAGTGAGGGGGATGTTAAAGTCCCCTACTATTATTGTATTATTGTCAATGTGTTTCTTTGATTTTGTTATTATTTGGCTTATATAACTGGCTACTCCCATGTTAGGGGCATAGATATTTACAATTGTTAGCTCTTCTTGTTGGATAGACCCTTTAAGTATGATATAGTATCCTTCCTCATCTCTTATTACAGTCTTTGGTTTAAAATTTAATTTATCTGATATAAGGATTGCCACCCAGCTTTCTTTTGATGTCCATTAGCATGATAAATGGTTTTCCACTCCCTCACTTTAAATCTGGGTGTGTCTTTGGGTCTACAATGAGTCTCTTGCAGACAGCATATCGATGAATTTTGCTTTTTTATCCAATCTGATACCCTGTGTCTTTTGATTGGGGTATTTAGCCCATTTACATTCAGGGTAACTATTGAAAGGTATGAATTTAGTGCCATTGTATTGCTTGTAAGGTGACTGTTACTGTATATTGTCTCTGTTCCTTTCTGGTCTATGTTACTTTTAGGCTCTCTCTTTGCTTAGAGGACCCCTTTCAATATTTCTTGTAGGGCTGGTTTTGTGTTCGCAAATTCTTTTAGTTTTTGTTTGTCCTGAAGCTTTTTATCTCTCCTTCTATTTTCAATGACAGCCTAGCTGGATATAGTATTCTTGGCTGCATATTTTTCTTGTTTAGTGCTCTGAATATATCATGCCAGTCTTTTCTGACCTGCCAGGTCTCTGTGGATAGGTCTGCTGCCAATCTAATATTTCTACCATTGTAGGTTACAGAACTCTTGTCCTGAGCTGCTTTCAGGATTTTCTCTTTGTCTCTGAGACTTGTGAGTTTTACTATTAGATGTTGGGGTGTTGACCTATTTTTATTGATTTGGGGGGATTCTCTGTGCCTCCTGGATTTTGATGCCTGTTTCCTCCCCAAATTAGGAAAGTTCTCTGTTATAATTTGCTCCAATATGCCTTCTGCCCCTCTCTTTCTTTCTTCTTCTTATGGGATCCCAATTATTCTAATGTTGTTTCACTTCATGGTATCACTTATCTCTCGATTTCTGCCCTCGTGATCCAGTAGTTGTTTATTTCTCTTTTTCTCAGCTTCTTTATTCTCCATCATTTGGTCTTCTATATCACTAATTCTTTCTTCTGCCTCATTTATCCTAGCAGTTAGAGCCTCCATTTTTTATTGCACCTCATTAATAGCCTTTTTGATTTCAACTTGATTAGATTTTAGTTCTTTTATTTCTCCAGAAAGGGAATCTCTATTATCTTTTATGATTTTTTTCAAGCCCAGCTAATGTCTTTGTAATCATCATTCTGAACTCTAGTTCTGACATCTTACTAATGTGTGTATTGATTAGGTCCCTGGCAGTCGGTACTGGCTCTTGTTCTTTTTTTTTTGAGGTGAGTTTTTCTATCTTGCCATTTTGTCCAGAAGAGAATAGATGAATGAGAGAACAAAATGCTAAAAGGGTAACAACAACCCCAGAAAAATTTACAGTAAACAAATCAGAAGAGAACTGAAACCAGGGGGGAAGAGAAAAGGGGGAAAAAAAAAGAATATGATCAGGCTGGTGAATATAACGGAGCCACACACTAGATTTTGGGTATATTTTGGTCTGTTGGAAGAAATTGCCTCTCAAAATTTTAAAGAAAGAAAACTTATATATATACAAAACTAAGGGTAAGTACAATGAAGGAATGGAATATGATTGTAAAGATGAAAATTAAAAAGATTTTTAAAAAGGATTGTTAAGAAGTTGGTTGTAAAAAGAATGAAAAAAAAAAAAGAATGTGATCAGACAGGAAACTAGGACAATGTCATATAGTAGATTTAGGGTATATTTTCGTCTGTGAGAAGTAACTGTATCTCAAAATTTTAAAGAAAGAAAAACTTATCTATATACAAAAATGAGGTTAAATACGATGAAGGGATAGCATATGACTGTAAAAATGAAAATTAAAAAAGATTTTAAAAAAGGAATTGATAAGATGTTGGTTGAAAAAGGAAAGAAGAAAAATTCAACTAAAAAAATAGAAAAAGAAAAAATAAAGAAAATTTAAAAAATTAACTTTGAAAGACGAAAGAATCATGGGAAAAAAAGCCATGAATTCTATGTGCTGTATTCCCCTAGCATTGGAGTTTTGCCTTTCTCATTGATTGGTAAACTTGGTCTTGGCTGGATGTTCTTGCTGATCTTCTGGGGGAGGGGCCTGTTGCAGTGATTCTCAAATATCTTTGCCTGAGGCAGAATTGCACTGCCCTTTCCAGAGGCCAGGCTAAGTAATCTTCTCGGGTTTGCTCTCAGTAGTTTTTGTTCCTGAAAGCTTTCCCTCCAGCTTTGGAGGACAAGAATGAAACTGGCGGCCTCCCTATCTTTGGTCTTGAGACCTGAGCAGAGAGCTCTCAGCCCCACTCCCCAGTGAGCCCCCAGAGAAAAGCAGTCAGTCACTCCTGTCTCCCTGGTCTCCAGCTGCACGCCGTGCTCCCCCAGCCTGTGACCATGCATTTGTATCTCTGGCACACGACCCCGTTTGGAGTCTCCAAACACAGCAGATTCCTGTGGTGCGCTACCGTGCCACTCCTCCCAGGGGAGGAAGGGGAGTCTCCCCAAATCTGCCACATGTTGGGTCCCTGCATGAAGAGCAGTGACCCGAGTGTGCCGCAGATCACAGTTTATGGCAACCCTGAGCTGAGAGCTCATTCCTCGTCTCCATCTTTGCAGCTGGCTTCCCCACTCCGATACCTGGGAGCTCTGCCACCCTCAGGCACCCCCGGTCTTTCTGTGACCCTGAGGGTCCTGAGACCACACTGTCCCAGCGAGGGTTCCACCCCCTCCTTAGCCACTGGAGTAATGTCCCGCGGAGCAGACTGCTCCGTTGCTCTATTACTTGCCAGTAGCTGGCTGACAAAGGCTCCCTCCCCCTATGGTCTATCTTCCCAAATATCTCCTCGGATTCACTTCTCCATACATCCTACCTTCCAGAAAATGGTTGCTTTTCTGTTCATAGAATTGCTGCTATTCTTTTCTTCGATCTCCTGTTGAGTTTGTAGGTGTTCTGAATGGTTTGATAACTATCTAGCTGAATTCCTGTGACCAGATGAAATTTAGGTCTCCTACTCCTCTGCCATCTTCCTACTCCCTAATCTCTTGCAGTCATTCTATGAACTTCAGCTTGCTCTGCCAAATTAGATTTCATGAAAACTATGATGTTTGGTAGGACTTGCATATAAAATATAAACTACTTTAGGATTAATTATATCTCCCTATTAATAAGTCTCTATCCTTGAATATGTTTCCATTTTCAGTGTCTTCTTTTACATCTTTGATCAAAGTTTTATAACTTTCTCAATAAATATTGTGTGTGTGTGTGTGTATATATATATATTCTAGGTACCTTTTAATTTGTATTTCTATCTTAAATGGAATTTTAAAAATTACCTTTGCTACTTTATGTTTCTAATATATGTAATGTTATTGAATTCTGTGTAGAAATCATATTATTTGTTTGAATTTTTTTTGGATTTTTGATTTATTTAGTTATTTTATCACTGAATAATGAAAATTAGATATTTTTTCTTTCAACCTTTAAATATCTCTTTTGTTTTTCCTGTATTATTTTACTACCCATGATTCTTGTAAATACTGAATCGCAGTATCAGTAAATGTGAATTTCGGTCTTATTAATGTCTTTAAAGGAACTCTATTTGTCTTACTATTACATATGATGCTTGGATAGACTTTGGAAAACCACCACTATCTTTTTAAGGACGTTCTCTTGTAGTTTTAGTGTGTTAATTCATATTGTCCTAACATAATATTTGGATTTAACAAATTTTTACATCCTTTGAAAGTTTATTACTACTTTAATTGGTTAACGTAATTACTCAAATTCAGATTTTTTATTTTAAATCATTTGTGCAATCACAGGATCATTTTCCATTCCCCCTTTTTTTCACTATATTGCTCTCATTGATAACATGACCAGGTAACATGACTTTATATTTTACTTGAAATTATCTCCCATACATCCAAGAACACTTTCTTATGTTAAATATTTAGACCTTTTCATGTTCATCTCCGAATATGTAAGTCAAAAGAAACAATGAGTGAAAAATCCTTTGTTGATTCTTGTCTTTGTGGGGGTTCTGCCATTCTTTTCCAGCAAATTTGTTCAATAAAGATCCAGATAATGAATATTTTAATCTTGGAGGGCCATATGATTCCTGATTCAAGTATTCAAATGGATTTTTGCAGTACAGAAGCAGTATATTATATTAACTGAATACAGCTATGTTCCAATAAAACCATATTATGGACACTGAAATAACCATTGACAGAATTGAAGGGAGAAATAGACCGTTCTACAATAATAGTTGTAGATTTCATTACTGCACTTTCAATAATGAAGAGAACATCTTGACAGAATATCAAAAGGAAATAGGGGATTTGATCAACAGTATAAAACAACTATATCTAACAGACATACTGAACACTCCACACAGCAACAGAAAAATATACATTTATCTCAGATGCCAATGCAACATTTTCTAGGATAGACCATACGTTGGGCAACAAAATAATTCTCAATGCATTTTAAAAGATTGAAATAATACAAAATATGTTTTATGATTACAGTAGAATAAAAGTAAAAATCAACAGCAAGGGGAAAACTGGAAAATATGTGAAAATTAAACATAGGCTATTAACATAGTCTTAAAAACAGCGGGTCAAGAATAAAATCACTAGAGAAATTATAAAATACTTGAGATGAATAAAAATTAAAACATAAGATGCAACAAAAGCAGTGCTCAGAGAAAAGTGTGTAGCTATAAATGCCTACATAAAAAAATACCTCAAATCAATAACCTAATTATATATATATATATATATATATATATATATATATATATATATTTAATTTATTTGACAGAGAGAGACACAGCAAGAGAGGGAACACAAGCAGGGGGAGTGGGAGAGGGAGAAGCAGGCTCCCCAATGCGGGGCTCAATCCCAGGACCCTGGGATCATGACCTGAGCCAAAGGCAGATGCCTAACAACTGAGCCACCCAGGCGCCCCCTAATTTTATATATTTTAAATAGTAAAATAATAGCAACCTAAACCCAAAGCAAGCAGAAAAAAGGAGATAATAAAGAATAGAGCAGAGAGAAAAAAAATAGAGAATAGAAAACCTATAGAAGGAATTGATGAAACCAAATGTTGGTTTTTTGAAAAAGTAAACAAAATTGATTAAGTCCTTATTTAGACTGAAGAAAAAAAAAAGAGAATACACAATAACTAAAATAAAAAATGAATTCATAGGCATTATTACCGGCCTTACAAAAACTAAAAGGATTATAAGATTATACTATGACAAATTCTATGTCAAAAAAACTAGAATATCTAGATGAAATAGAAAAATTCCTCAAAACACACATATTACCAAATCTGACTCTAATATAAAATCTAAACACATCTATGACAAGTAAAGAGATGAAGTAATTAAAAATCTTCCAACAAAGAAAAGTCCTGGACCAAATGGCTTCACTGAGTCATGAATTCTACCAAACTATAAAGAAGAATTTAGGCCAATCCTACTCAAACTCTTCCAAAAAAATATTAGAGTAGGGAACACTCCTAACATATTCTGAGGCCAGTAATACTCTGATACACAAGATGTCACAAGAAAAGTAAACAACAATCAATATTTCTGATTAGTATAGACACACAGCCCTCAACAAAATAATAGCAAATCAAATTCAACAGTACATTAAAAGAATGATACATCTTGAACAAGTATGATTTATTCCACAAACATAAAGGTGATTCAACATAAGAAACCCAATCAATGTAACACATCATGTTAATAGAACAAAGGGGAAAAAAATATGATCATCTCAACAGATGGAGAAAAATGATTTGACAAAATTCAACACTTTCATTATAAAAAATATTCTCCAAATTAGGAGTAGAGGGAGCGTCCTTAAAATGATAAGAAAACTTATCAGAAACTCATGACTAACATCACACTCAGTTGTTTTTTTAATAGTTGTTTTGATTATTATGTGTTCGTATTTTAACATATTTTAAGTTTTTATTAAAAACTCCAGTTAGTTAACAGACTGTAATATTAGCTTTAAGTGTACACTACAATAATTCAACCCTTCCATATAACAGTGCTCGTCACAATAAGTGCACTCCTTAATCTCTATCCCCTATTTAACCCATCCCCCTACTCAGCTCCCCTCTGATAACCAACAGTTAAAAAGCATAAGGAAAAAAAACAGGCAAACTAAGAAACAGTATGACACTCAATTTAAAAGACTGAAAACCTTTCTCCTAAGATCAGGAGCAAGAAAAGGGTAACCACTTTCATCACTGCTATTCCATATTATAGTTGAAGTCCTAACAAGAGCAAATAGTCAAGTAAAAGAAATAAAGGGGGGGGTGCACATGATTCTATATAAGACAATCCTATTGAACTTCCCCTTCCCCCTCCAATACACACCCAAACAACACACAAACTACTTGTGCTGATAATCATATTCAGAAAATTTGCACACTTATTTTTTCTATACACTATCAATGAAGTATGAAAAGGAAATAAAGATTAAAAATTCCACTTATAATGGCATCCAAAGAATATAATGCTTAGAAATAAATTTAACTGAGGAGGTAAAATGCTTATTTGTTGAAAGCTACAAATCATTGTTGTAAGCAGTTAAAGACCTAAATAAATGAAAAGCTATCCCTTATTTATTGAATAGATGTCTTAATATTATTAAGATGGCAATATACTCCAAACTATCTACAAATTCAGTGCAATCTCTTTCAAAATTCCAAAGGTGTATTTCGCAGAAATGAAAAAGCTGATCCTTACCTCCCTATGAAACTGTGAGGGACCTTGGGTAACCAAAATAATACTGACATGAAAAACAGGTAACTAACATTCTGATTTCAAAGCTTACTGCAAAGCTACTGTAACCAAAGTGGTGCAGAATTGGTATAAACATACATAAGACTAGTAGAATAAAATTGGCAGTTCACAAATACATTTCAGTGTTTGTGGTAAGTGCATTGGATACGAGAGCAAAGACCATTCATTGGGTAAGGGATCATTTCTTTAAAAAAAAGTAGTTTTAGGACAAATGAATTATCACATGCCAAAGAAAAAATTTGGAACTCTGTCTTACTCCATTAAAAAAATAATAGCATAAATATAAGAATTAAAATTATAAAACTGTTAGAAGAAAGCATAGGGGTAAGTCTTTATGGCCTAGAATTTGGCAATGGATTCTTAAATTCGACACCAAAACTACAAGGAACCAAAGAAAAAATAGATAAATTGGACTTCATAAAAACTAAAATTTTTGTACACCAAATAACATTACAAAGAAAATGAAAACATAACTGACAGAATGGGAGAAACTGTTTTCACATTGAGTATCTGGTAAAAGTTTAATATCTAGAATATATAAATAGCTCTTACAACTCATCGACAAAATGACAATCTATTAAAAAAAATGTGCAAAGGGGTCTCCAGGGTGGCTCAATGAGTTGAGTGTCCAACTCTTGGTTTCAGCGCAGGTCACAATTTCAAGGTCATGAGATCGAGCCCTGCGTCAGGCTCTGCACTCAGTGCAGAGTCTGCTTGAGATTCTCTCCCTCTGCCCCTGCCCCCACTCACATGCTTTCTCTCCCAAATAAATAAATAAAATCTTAAAAAAAAAAATATGCAAAGGGCTTGCACAGATACTTCTCCAAAGAAGACATACACATGGCCAATAAGCACATGAAAAATATTTTAAGATCATTGGTCATTATGGAAATGCAAATCAAAACTATGATGAGATAATCACTTTATATCTCTGCATTGGTTTTAATCAAAAAGCATCAAATTACAAGCATTGGCAAGAATGTGGACAAATAACAATCCCAGTACACTGCTGGTAGGAATGTAAAATTGAGCAGCCACTGTGGAAAACATTATGGTGGTTTCTCAAGAAGTTAAATATAGAAATAACATATGACACAACAATTCCATCCCTAGATTTATACCCAAAAGAAATGAAAATATATGTCCACGCTGCTGAAACTTGCATAGAAATATTTATAACACCATTGTTCACAATAGCCAAAATTGGAAACAATGTTCACCAAATGATGACTGGATAAACAAATTGTGTTATACATTTATGATATTCAGACAATGGAATATTATTCAGCCACAACAAGGAACAAAGTATTGATACATGCTACCATGATGAAACATGAAAACATTTTGATAACCGAAAGAATCTACACACAAAGTTCACATATTTTATTATTCTTTTATATGATATATCTGGAATAGGCAAATCCATAAATACTGAAAGCAGTTTTGAGATTACCAACAGATGGATGGAAGGGGAAATGACTGATTACTTAATGGGTATAGGATGTTTTTCTGGGGTGATGAAGTTTGAGAGCTTGAGAGAGATGGTGGCTACATAACATTATGAATATATTAAATGCCACTGGTTTGTATGCTTTGAAATTGTTAATTTTATGATTTTTGAATTTCACTTCAATAAAAAATTACTAATGAAAACAGATATAGAGAAAATTGAAAATAAAAAGATTAATCTAAAACATGTTAGAACAGTTTTAAATAAAAAAACATTAATATTTCATGTAAAATGAAATGGAAAACTAGTATTGGTAATATATTAGAATCTATTTAGAATATCTAATTAGAATATTCGAATTTGGGGAAAAGTAATTAAAATGACTAAGAAAGATACAATAGTCATCACAGTTTTAAACTTATTATATCTCCAATGACTTATTACCAATGACTTATTCTATCTCCAATGACCTATTACCAATGATTATATCTCCCGTGACCTATTACTAATATCTAAAATGACCTATTACCAAAATAAATCACCAGTTATAAAGAGAACAAACAATAAGTATACAGGTCAATACAATATAAGAATTTTATAAGAATATAAGCATATTATACTCACACAAATCTAAGAGATTGTATTATGGAAATTGTGTTTTCTATCTTTAAAATGTAAATGAAAAAATATCCTACCTTAAAAAATAATATCCTAACTTGTCAATAGCCAATTATTTAAGGAAAAAAAATGAAGAAAAATGATCTCAAAGAACATCCAGACACATATAAATTAGTGAATTCTTTTAAATTTAAATGATGTTTTATTCTGTTATTTTAAATTATACATAATTAGGTATAGTCTTTATTTTTTTAAGAACATTTAATGCTAATACTTGACACAGATTATTAACAGAAAAAAAATCTATAAGCAAATCTTACATACAAATAGATGCAAAAAATTTTACTTCAAAGTATATTATAATATCCCATAATTCATATGGGATTATTATATTTATGCAAAGAATAGTATTCATGAATTAAATTAATGAATTAAATTTACCATTAAAATACAGTAAATATATATATTATGCTATAAACACCATTGGACATATTCATTAATTTGTTTCAAATCTTGTGTCTCCAGTGTGAGCTTGTGACTTTTCGATACTTTTCAAAAAATTAAGTGTAATTTACAGAGTGATAACCAGCAAAAAAGTTGAGTCAGAAAAATTCCCAATAAACAAAAGTCCAGGACCAGACAGCTTCACAGGTGAATTCTACCAAACATTTAAAGAAGAGTTAATGGGGTGCCTGGGTGGCTTAGTTAATTAAGCATCCAACTCTTAGTTTTGGCTCAGGTCATGATCTCAGGGCCCTAGGATTGAGCCCTGCATCAGGCTCCACACTTAGTGGGGAGTCTGCTAGGGATTCTCTTCCTATCCCTCTGCTCCTCCCCTGTTTGCATGCACACACATGCACATGCTCTCTATTTCTCTCTCTCTAAAATAAATGAATCTTTAAACAATATAAAGAAGAGTTAATCTTATTCTTCTCAAACTATTCAAAAAAAATAGAAAAGGAAGGAAAACTTCTGAATTCATTCCATGAGGCCAACATTACCCTGATACCAAAACCAGATAAATATAGCACTGAAAAAGAGAACTATAGGCCAATATCCCTAATGAACATAAGTGCAAAAATTCTCAACAAAATACTAGCAAACTGAATTCAACAATACATTAAAAAAAAATCATTCAGGGAGAGAAGGAAAGATGGTGGAGGAGTAGGGGACCCTATTCCAACTGGTCCCCGGAATTGAGCTGGATATCTACCAGACCACTCTGAGCACCCACAAAATCAGCCTGAGATGTAAGAAGATCTGGATCTCTACAAGGAGAATATCGCAGGCGGTTGGTTTTGAGGTACGAAGTGGGGAGCTGTGATTCCGCAGGCAGATATCGGAGGATAAACGGCAGTGGGAGGGAGCCTGTCCGTGGGGATTCTACAGTGCCGGTGAGCGACAGCCTCGCGCGCTGCGAACGGAGCACAGACTCACAGACCAGTAGTGGCAGGGAAAGGACTTTAGGGCAGCCCCGGGGTGGAAATCTGGAGCGGCGGGGTCGTGCGTGTGAACTGGGAGCGGCTGGCAGTTTTAGAAGCACAAAGGGCAGAGACGTGCCCCGACCTGGAGGCAGGACTGGGAGTGCTGCAGAGGGGTACACAACCCAGGACCCTGCAGTTTATAGCAGCACAGACAGAAATCGAGAGACTGTGGCTGGAGAGCTCACTGAAGAACAGACTACGATCTCTCTGCTCTGAGGCAAAGGGTTGGAATCGGTCTCTTCTGCTCTGACTCATGGAAGAGACATGGAAAGCCGCCAGGGAAAGCCACCAGAGAACAAAAGCCCCCCAAAACTGATTCCCACTGAGCCCATCCCGGGCCACAGGGGGGCAGGGCAACTCCACCCAAACAGGGTTGCCTGAGTAACAGCGTGGCATGCCCCTCACCAAGAAGACAGGCTGGGAAAACAAGACACTAGCAACCTTAAGGTCCCTAGAAAACAGGTGCATCTTGCTTGGGTTCTGGTCAATAATTTGGACTCTATACATTCCCTCAACCACCCATCAACAGAATGACTAGGAGGAGGAACCCCCAAAATAGGAAAGACTCAGAGATTATGACTTATGCTGCAGATTTACAAATGGATGCAGATATAACCAAGATGTCAGAGATGGAATTCAGGCTAGCAATTGTGAAGACAATAGCTAGAATGGAGAAATCAATTAACGGCAACATAGAGTCTCTAAGGGCAGAAATGAAAGCTGAATTGGCAGAACTTAAAAATGCTATCAATGAGATCCAATCCAATCTAGATAATCTAACAGTTAGGGTAAGTGAGGCAGAAGAACGAATAAGTGACCTGGAAGACAATATAATAGATAAAAAGGGAAAAGAGGAGGCCAGGGAAAAACAACTCAGAATCCATGAAAATAGAATCAGAGAAATAAGTGACACCATGAAGCGTTCCAATGTCAGAATAATTGGAATCCCGGGGGGATTGAAGAGAGAGAGAGAGAGAGAGAGAGAGGACTAGAAGCTGTATTTGAGCAAATCGTAGCTGAGAACTTCCCTAATCTGGGGAATGAAACAAACATTCGCACCCTAGAAGGAAGAGAGGACCCCTCCCAAGATCAAGGAAAACAGGCCAACACCCTGGCATGTAATAGTAAAACTTGCAAATCTTAGAACCAAGGAAACCATCTTAAGGGCAGTTAGGGGGAAGAGATTCCTTACATACAGAGGGAGGAGCATCAAAATAACGTCAGACCTATCCACAGAGACCTGGCAAGCCAGAAAGGCCTGGCAAGACATATTTGGGGAACTAAACGAGAAGAACATGAAGCCAAGAATACTTTATCCAGCAAGGCTGTCATTTAGAATGGATGGAGAATGGATGGAGAGATGCAGAGCTTCCACGACCGGCAGAAATGGAAAGAATATGTGACCACTAAGCCGGCCCTGCAAGAAATATTAAGGGGGGTTCTATAAAAAGAGAAAGACCCCAAGAGTGATATACAACAGAAATTTACAGGGACAATCTATAAATACAACATCTTCACAGGCAAAACGATGACAATTAATTCATATCTTTCAATAATCACTCTCAATGTGAATGGCCTACACGCTCCCATAAAATGGCACAGGGTTGCAGATTGGATAAAAAGACAGGACCATCCATATGCTGCCTACAAGAGACTCATTTTGAACCTAAAGATACATCCAGACTGAAAGTGAAGGGATGGAGATCCATCTTCCATACCAGCAGACCTCAAAAGAAAGCTGGGGTAGCAATTCTTATATCAGACAAATTAGATTTTAAACTAAAGTCTGTAATTAGAGACACAGAAGGACACTATATCATTCTTAAAGTGTCTATCCAGCAAGAAGATCTAACAGTTGTAAATATCTATGCCCCCAACATGGGAGCAGCCATCTACATAAGCCAACTGTTAACCAAAATAGTCATATTGGTAACAATACATTAATTGTAGGAGACCTCAATACTCCACTCTCAGCAATGGACAGATCATCTAAGCAGAAAACAACAAGGAAACAAGAGCTTTGAATGACACACTGGGCCAGATGGACCTCATAGATATTTACAGAACATTCCACCCTAAAATAACAGAATACTCATTCTTCTCGAGCGCACATGGAACTTTCTCCAAAATAGACCATATACTGGGTCACAAATCAGGTCTCAACCGATACCAAAAGATTGAGATTATTCCTTGCATATTCTCAGACCATGATGCTCTAAAACTGGAACTCAATCACAAAAAAAAAAAATGGCAGAAATTCAAACACTTGGAAGCTAAAGACCATCCTGCTTAAGAATGTTTGGGTCAATCAGGAAATCAAAGAAGAACTTAAACAATTCATGGAAATCAATGAGAACAAAAACACAT